>NW_026622141.1:0-50424 GCF_003711565.1 Takifugu flavidus | reverse complement strand
CATAAACTTCCTCATGCAAATATTTCGACAGTATGATATTAAACTATTAGCATTACACAAATGTGTTTTTAACTTTTGCCAAAATGTACATGTAAAAATGTTTTGATCCTCAGCCACATAACACAAAGCAGATAAACACATAAGCAAACACAGTAAGTTTCAAATTAAGAAAATATCAAATCTAAGATCACAAAAAAGGGCATAAAAATTAATTGAGAATCTGTGACTGTGTACTGCGCAATCCCTTGCTTATTCTTTTATTTTAATTATTTCGTTTGCTGTTAACTATTGTCTTCCTGATTTAGGCGTAACGAGCTGCAGGTGCGCTGGAGGCTCAGCGCTCTTCGGAGATCGGCCCGCCCCTGAATGCCGTTCCTGCAGGTAGGGGGGGAGGTGCCGACCAGAAAACCGAACCACAACAAATAACATTTGAAAGAGGATATATGAACATGTGACTTAATAACATATGAAAGAGGATATATTAACATGTGACTTAATAACATATGAAAGAGGATATATGAACATGTGACTTAATACATATGGAAGAGGGTATATGAACATGTGACTTAATAACATATGAAAGAGGATATATGAACATGTGATTTAATAACATATGAAAGAGGATATATGAACATGTGACTTAATAGACATGAAAGAGGATATATGAACATGTGACTTAATAACATATGAAAGAGGATATATGAACATGTGACTTAATAACATATGAAAGAGGATATATGAACATGTGACTTAATAACATATGAAAGAGGATATATGAACATGTGACTTAATAACATATGAAAGAGGATATATGAACATGTGACTTAATAACATATGAAAGAGGATATATGAACATGTGACTAATAACATATGAAAGAGGATATATGAACATGTGATAATACATATGAAAGAGGATATATGGACCTGTGACTTAATAACATATGAAAGAGGATATATGAACATGTGATTTTTCCACTATCACACACAGACATACACACATCAGTATCAGTACCTATGGTCGTGAAAATACGGTATATAGAACATAGGGCACGTTTGTGCGTGATATCACTCCGTGTCTGCGCAACGACCACAACCTCCTATCTTTAGTATTGCTGCTCCAACTGGTGGTCTTTTGGGGTTGAGGATAGCAGTGATCTATATGTACCTATATGTAACTATAGCGTCATTGGCCTCCACTCCAGCCACTCATGGTAGTTCCTCAAAAACACTGAGTTTTTAGTGGATGCACAATCTGTGGAAGCAACATAGAAATTTCTGAAGAGCCAAAGTTCTTGCAACAAAAATTAGTTAGTCCCCAATTAGTTTGGTTTGTTATCAGGTGACCTCACAGTGTTCTTTTATTTAAAATAACAACTTGAGATTGTGTTATTAAATATACACACAACACCGATGATACCAGGAACTATTTTAACTTCAAGGTGAAACTGCTTCTGCTTTGTCGACCATCGACTGATCTCCTGAAAGTCCAACACCGCTTTTTAAAAACTGATTTTTCATCTATGGACGGAGTAGACGGCAGATGTTTCCACAGATGCTCTTCACCAGTGGTCAGTGAGTGATGCAGCAGATGAGCGGGAGTTGACTGGCTTCAACCAGCTACTGTCTCAATGTCTCCAGCCCATAGTGTGGATTCTCTACAAGATCATACAGCAGCTTCACTCCTGAATACTTCAGCTGGTTCTGACTCAGGTCCAGTTCTCTGAGATGGGAGGGATTGGACCTCAGCGCCGAGGCCAGAGAGTCACAGCTGATCTTTGATAAGCTGCAGTATGTTAATCTAAATAAAGAAGGGAAACTTTTATAAGGTTATAAGCGAAACCAGTATTAATCTGAAAGGTAATCAAAGGCATGATCTGTAAATATTTAATTTAGTTACAGGTTAAAAAATGATAGTAATATGTAATTACCACAATTCCAACCTGTCAGGTTTGCACTGTTCCAGAGGAGAATATATATTGTTATGGCCCTCACTCTTCCCAGGTTCTCCCCACCTCTTTCCCTCTCATCTCATCGTGGAGATCCATCTCACCTGTGGCTCATCTTTAAAGGCACAACCTGTCTTAGATGACTTCCTGTCTCCCTCACCATCTCCCTCCTCGTTGGCTGGTGTCTACCAGGCACCCTCACGTAGTTTTGTCTAATTTTGGTTACCATCTGTGGCTTTTTCATTGTCCTTAAATCAATTTATCATGAATAAGTGGTCACCGTGTGGCCTCCCTCCTGAAGGAACTGGGCACAACACACACACTCAGAAAGTGTGAGGACCCTCGGATGGAATAATGGACATTTTTGAGAATGGTGTTTACCTCAGAGTTTCCAGTCGGCAGTTTGGAAAGTGGAGAAAACCACAGAGCAGCTTCACTCCTGAATCCTGCAGCTGGTTCCCACTCAGGTCCAGTTCTCTGAGATGGGAGGGATTGGACCTCAGCGCCGAGGCCAGAGAGTCACAGCTGATCTCTGATAACCTGCAGTATTCTAATCTGAAAAATGCAGGATAAGGTCATACGGTGCAGGTCTGCATGTTATCTGCGTCAGTACTAAACCTACGTTAGTTCTTAGTTGGGTCAGACCTGAATTCACGATATTACAAGGAATTTTTTAATGTCGTGCATCACAGCAGGATTGAGAACAGCCTCACTTCATCATCTTAGCAGCTGGTATATAGGTAGAAAAATGAAGACTGACCTGAGCCTCTCCAGTTTACAGTTTGGACTCTCCAGTCCAGAACAGAGCCGCTTCACTCCTGAATCCTGCAACGTGTTGAAGCTCAGGTCCAGAACCCTCAGATGGGAGAGGTTGGACTTCAGAGCTGAGGCCACAGAATCACAGCTGATCTTGGATAAACTGCAGCCTCTTAGTCTAAAATAACAATTATTTTGAGAGAAGACAAATAAAAATCAACATGTACCAGAGCAAAACACAGCTTACAAGCAACAAACCTCTCGTCCTGCACCGGCTTATCCGCCGTATGTTCGTATTTTGGGTTCTTTCAGGGCGGGTGGACAAGATCTACACCGTATGTAAAGTGTGTGTAGGTCAAAATACCTTTCAAGTTTGTGAGACCACATTTCTCAATAGCACTCAACTCTTGTCAGGAGTTGGGACAAAGCGACCCACTCCTGATAGCTTGTGGGTGATGCTGCACCGACCCTGCAATCCCTACACTCTCTGGTGAAACCAAATCAAAGGTTTTAGACACTGCTGGATGCTGGAAGGGTGGCTATAGTCTGGACGCATAGTTCCCCTAACTGCACAGTTCTCCGACAATAATTGGCAGCTGGTGTCACTTGTTCTCCAGATGAGAGAAGGAAAGAGAGCCACCCCACAGTGGGTTTGATTGCCCCACTGCAAGCTCAATGCTGCCAGAAAACATTGGTTTCTGTGGTTGGACTGACCTGCTGCCCCTTTAAGAGGGAGGCAGGTTTGGGCTTCTGGCTGGAATGAAGCCACCTAAGATGAGAACGATTGCAGGCTTTCGGTACCAAGGTTTAACAGGGTGCTCACTTCACACTTGGGCTTTTCTCTTTTTTGGGATGGGTTTTCTCAGTAGAGAAGGGGCATGGCACACTGCAGCAGCTTTCTTTTTGGGGTTTCTAGTTTTCCTTCTGATCTTTAAAAGACAGGAAGAACCATTTTTGATTGGTCTGAATGTTTGGGCGGTTTTGTGGCCAGCCTAAAATAAAACAAGACAAATCTACAACTGATACTTCCTTTCTAGTCATTGATGACCATCCTCACATGGGGCAGATTTTCACAACCAATTTAATACTGCAAATCTATCCCGTGTGGTCTTTTTTCCAAGAACTGTAACACTACGTTTATAACAAAGATCACATGTGTAAACATTTATTGTCTAACTAGTTACACCTGGGAAAGTACTGGATCATCTCTGACTGACCTGAGAGTCTCCAGCTTACAGAGAGGATCCTGGAGAAAACCACAGAGCTGCTTCACTGCTGGATCCTTCAGCTGGTTCTCACTCAGGTCCAGTTCTCTGAGATGGGAGGGATTGGACCTCAGCGCCGAGGCCAGAGAGTCACAGCTGATCTCTGATAAACTGTATCGTAACAACCTAGAAAACCAATAAATGGGGCAAATAAAAACACATTTCTAAATCTGAAAGTGAAGAGAAAAGCAGAAAATGTAAAGAAACTTAGAAAAGACCAACAGAGGCCTCCTGACCTGAGCGTCTCCAGCTTACAGAGAGGATCCTGGAGAAAACCACAGAGCTGCTTCACTCCTGGATCCTGCAGCTTGGTCTCACTGAGCTCCAGAACCCTCAGATGGGAGGGACTGGACCTCAGCGCCGAGGCCAGAGAGTCATAGCTGATCTCTGATAAACTGCATCGTGACAACCTAGAAAACCAATAAATGGGGCAAATAAAAACACATTTCTAAATCTTAAAGTGAAGAGAAAAGCAGAAAAGCAGAAATGTAAAGAAACTTAGAAAAGACCAACAGAGGCCTCCTGACCTGAGCGTCTCCAGTCTGCAGTTTGGATGCATCATTGCAGAACACAGTAACTTAACTCTGGCATCTGTCAGGCTTTTGTTCTTGCTTAAGCTCAGCTCCCGTAGATGAGAAGGGTTTGACGTCATTGCTGAGGCCACAACTTCCCAATGACTCTTTGAAAGAAAACTATCAGACAGTCTGTTGTGTATGAAACAAAAATAGTGAGTCAAACTTTGGGATTTCTAATCAACTTATCTGAGAATCTACCTCAAGACAAATGTAGCTCATTTCCTGGAAAAGCTAAATTCAGCACCGTAGAGCAACAGTTTGAACGACCATCAGATCTGAAATGCAACTGAATTATTCTTAACATTTGTCTTATTTTAGAACAGCTCATAATTACTCAATATTTAAAATGATTGTGGCAAATGGTTTAAAGAAACGTGCATCTTTTATCTGTCTATCGGCTCTTTGGATATTTTGCATTTCATACAATTTGTACGATCGTGCGTCAAGTCTTAATTCAGCGATCCGATCGATGACATCAGTGTCTCTGGTTGCATTGATTGCCTTCAGCTTCTGTTACATCTGCCTGTTTTCCTTCAAATCATTTTCACTGCACCTTTTTTTGCTGGTGATGAAGTTGCCACCTAACGGGTGTGGAAAGGGTCAAACAACTTTGTGGGTCACATAAAGGCTCCAAACGTAACCGCCACAAAGACGTAAAACACCCATTTAAACCAACGAGGCCAGCTGTTTTTACGTTGAACAAATGAAGCAAAATAGTCACGTGTCATTAGTTAAAATGTGTTTTTCTGTTGTTTGAATACGATGTATACAAACAAACAAAACTTATTTAATTACATGACAGTAATTTCATGATAGTAAGTTAACTTGTGGCTCCTATTATTCCTGCCTTATGTTGGTTTGTCTGGATTGAACTTTGAACTTATATCCAGCCAGTGTTGAACATTTCTGAATGAATTGTTTTTTGTTTTAATTTATGGATGCTGCAATGGAAATAAAGATTGAAGGAATGACCACTGGAGGGGGTATTGCTACCTGACATGATCGACTCGGTTGATTTAAACGCCGATGTCCGGCCCCAAAAATCTTTACTTACACGACCTTCCTGCAGTTCCTCACAGCTGGAATCAGGCGACGTCGTCCCTCCACTGAGGTGTTGTACTGCTGCAGGTCCAGCTCATCCAGAACCTCCTCTGACATCTGCAGCAGGAAGGCCAGAGCTGAACAGTGGATCTCTGACAGTCTCCTCTCTGATTTCTTCTCTGACTTCAGGAACTCTTGGATCTCCTGATGGACTGACTGATCCTTCATCTCCATCAGACAGTGGAAGATGTTGATGCTTCTGTCTGGGGAGATTTGATCACTGTTCTCCTCCTTCAGGTTTTTGAGGACCTTCTGGATGGTTTCTGGGGTGGTTCTCCATCTGATCCAACAGTCCACCCAAGATCCTCTGATTGGACTCCAGAGAGAGACCATGAAGGAAGCGAACAAACAAGTCCAGGTGGCCATTTTTACTTTGAGAGATTCCATTAGTGTTCTCATGAGGAAGTCATCAAGAGACGTGACTGGATCGTAATTTGTCAACAACCATGTAATCCTGGAAAAGTCGTTTGGTTTCGAATATTTTAGGAACTTATTTATAACCACTGTGTCTTCCTGGTGTAACAGTGGAACATGTAGACGGCAGCCAGAAACTCCTGAATGCTCAGATGAACAAAGCAGTAGACTGATTTCTGGAAGATCACACTCTCTTTTGAAGATCTCTGTACAAACTCCTGAGTACACCGACACCTCGGAGACGTCCAGTCCACATCGCTCCAGGTCTTCAGAGTAGAACATGATGTTTCCTTTCTCCAGATGTTCAAACGCCAGCCACCCCAACTTCAGAAGGAGTTCTTTGTCAGCCTCAGTCAGTTCCTCTGGTCTCTGCTTTCCTCCATACTTCTGCTTCTTCCTCTTTATCTGAACCATCAGGAAGCGTGAGTAGAGGTCAGTCAGGGTTTTGGGCAGCTCTCCTCTCTGGTCTCTGGTCATCATGTCCTCCAGAACTATAGCAGTGATCCAGCAGAAAACTGGGATCAGACACATGATGTGGAGGCTCTTGGAGGCCTTGATGTGTGAGATGATTCTCTTGGACAGATCTTCATCACTGAACCTCCTCCTGAAGTACTCCTCCTTCTGGGAGTCAGTGAAGCCTCGTACTTCTGTGATCCTGTCAACACACGAGGGAGGAATCTGATAGGCTGCTGCAGGTCTGGAGGTGATCCAGATGAGAGCTGAGGGAAGCAGGTTCCCCTGGATGAGGTTCACCAGGAGCACCTCAACTGACGATACTTGTGTGACATCAGAGATGACCTGATGGCTGTTGAAACCCAGTGAAAATCTGCTTTCATCCAGGCCATCAAAGATGAACAGAAGTTTCCAGACAGTCAGATCTTCTGCTCTGATCTTCTGTAATGTTGGATGGAAAACATGAAGCAGTGAGAGAAGACTGTGCTGCTTATCTCTGATCAAGTTCAGCTCCCTGCATGAGAGCGGAAGCACCAGACTGATGTCTTGGTTCTCCAAACCTTCTGCCCAGTCCAGACTGAACTTCTGCACTGAGAAGGTTTTTCCAACGCCGGCGACACCGTTGGTCAGAACCACTCTGATGTGTCTCTGTTGCTCAGATAAGACTTTGAAGATGTCCTGGCACTTGATTGGGGTGTCCTGGATGTTCTTCTTGGAGGTTCTCTCAAGCTGTCTCACCTCATGTTGTGTGTCCACCTCCTCACGTTGTCCCTCAGTGATGTAGAGCTCAGTGTAGATCTTGTTCAGCAGGGTTCCACTTCCTGCTTCATTAGTTCCTTCAGTCACATGTTCACATCTTCTCTTCAGACTGATCTTATGGCCTTCTATCACCTCCTGCAGATCACCTCCTGAAAATAAGTAAACCAATGATTTCCATCTATCATAAATCATCAACACAACTACAAATTCATGACATCACAAGTTCAATTTTATATTGAACAGTTTTACTTTGTTGGGCTTCATTTCAGCATCTCCAGATCTGCTTCCAGATTGTGAACAAGAGGACTCTCCTGGTGGAGCTGACTGGTCCCAGTTTGATAGGATGTGCTCCCCCCTCTCACTATGAAACACATCTCTATTAGTCCTTTGATTTATAGGATGAAAGAACCTGATCAAGACTCAGTATTGTTCCAGCATTTATGTCTGAATTCATCTTTCAGTTTTAAACATGATTCTTGTTTCTAATCAACAATATTCACATTAAGTATGTAACTATATGACTGTATGAGGTTTAAGTGTTAAACATCTCCAATAATAAACTCACAACCTGCTGCTGTTAATGTGACTAACAGCTGGCACACAAACACATCATCGCACTTTAGTTTTCTTACATTTTGTCTGAACTTCTGAAGTCTATTCCTCTATCTTTGGACCGGTCACTCTTCAGGGACACACAGCTGGGCACTGTGGACTCTGCTCTGTCCTCGTCCATCCTGAGGAAACATCAGAAATAGTGATGAGACTGTGATGAAGGTAAATAATCTGTAGAGGTTGTAGTTAAATAATCCCAATTCACTGCATTTTTATCAAACAGGAACATTTCTAATACATTCTGGCTAATAACTGAATCAATAAATCAATGATGTATATGTATAATTTTCATGTTTTCAGAGTTTAAGCTGCTTTTTTTAACTGTTCCCTGCAGTGAGAAAAGAACTGGCACCTTTTCCAGCCCCTCATCCTGCAGCACTGAATGTGCTCTAAAGTTCTTTCCAGAGCAAACGTCTCTGCACTTGCAGCAACATGTTGTAGTCATGGATCCGTGAGGAGAACCGGATACAGGAAACGCCCCGACTTTGATCCCAAAAAAACAACGGGTGGTCCGGCAACGATGGGGACGCTGGTCCATCGGGCCCGACAACACTGGTTTTCCACAGACCAACATGGTGAAAGGACTGTGCACCGTTTCATTTTAAAGAGCTGATGAATTTCATTTTTCACGATAGTAGAGGCTAATACCTACAAAATGATGTTTTTATGGGTGTGAAATGTTCTAAGGCAGAGTTATGTGGTTGAGAAAACCTTACTTTAAAGGTGAGCCTTGAGATCCAATACCGAAGTTTAAAGGTCGCTCTTTGGACCTGTCGCTCATCACACAGCTGGACACTACGGACTTTTCGCTCTCTTCCTCTTCCATCACACATTCGCTCATTTTTAAATGTGAGTCTAAATGGTTAAGCAGGAACAGTCTGCTGACACAGAAAATAAGATTAAAGAACATGATTTTCAGCATGAAGACAAGCAGAGGTCTGTCCAATGACGTATTGTCGGCTCATTCACATCAAAATCTATTATATGATGTAACCCTGTACATCATACATGCCACATATATATTGGAAAAAAGTTTTGGGACATTTTAAAAGTTTACACCATGTTAAATATAAAATAGTTGTGGAAAAAATGTTTCTCCTGGGTGTTTCAAAAGGTGCGGTGGCATTAGACGGACGCACACAAATACAAAGAATTTTTTATCTGGTTATGGTTTACAAAAAAACCTAAATTCTTTCAAGATGTCAGTTCTCAACATTAAATTCAACAAATAAGATGAGAATGCATTCAAAACTAAACAGAAATAAGTCATCACATCATCAAAGTCGGTCAAATGCAGCATCATCTTCTGTCATCTCAGACAGGATTCCAAGAAGAGGATCTTCATTTTCAACAACGCACCTTGACATCTCATCATGGCTCGTCTGTCAGATTACACTCTAAAAAAGACCGTGAAATGTACATAAAAACATTGTAAAATCCCTACAAAAAAATCTTGTAAACCCAAATACATATATTTTTTGTTTAAATCACTGTGAAATTTTGTAAACTATGAAACAGAATTTTTTGTTAGATAAACAATATGTGATTTAAATGGAATTTATTTGTTAAAATTACAAATATTGGCAAAAGAAACTGGGAAATACTGCAATACTCATAACAAAGCAACTTTGATAAATTGACATGCAAATATTGCAAAAACTATTGTTTTAGTCTTTTTTTTTAAAATACAAAAACTATATGTTATTTCCTTCACAAGTTTGTCCTTTTAGCAAAATTATTCCTTTTAACATTGATGAAGTTATGTTAATTGAGGTCAACCAAATGTGATTTCACACAAAATTTCATTGTAACGTGAAACCGTTTACTGCCTATCTATTTATATTTTTAAAATTATAAACTTATAATGACATTGTTTTTAGTATAGCCTATTGTACTGTTCAATCTTAACCCTTGCTTTATATATTTTTTGTCTTTAAATTTTAATGCATTACAGCCCATTATTATTATTGTTGTTAATAATAATAATAATATTAATAATAATAATAATAATAATAATAATAATAATAATAGCAACAATAACAACAACAATAATTATTATTATTATTTATATAATAATATTTATTATATAATAATTCAAATAGAAAGCCACAATATTCATAATACTCGTAATGGGCAGTGCATCGTCATCACTGGCTAATCGACCTAACAGCGCCTCTCTCGAGGCTGATACCTGTGCAATAAAGCCGCCTCCTTCCGATACTTATATTTTTGAGTTTAAAATTGCGCGGGTTAAGCTCGTCTCTGATTGGATAATGATGGAAAGACGTGAAAGGCGCAAACTCCTCGTTGACGGACACAACTGACACCACTCGCGAACGGGTCGGAACAGAACAGAAATCGCAGAAATTTTTCATTTAAAAAGATTTTACTAAAAATCGACACACTGCATACAAGATTTTGCAGGGTCTATAGTGACTGCGCAATTGGAATAAAGTCTGAAAGTCTAAAGTTTGCACGGTAAGTTTTCTTACTTTCTTTGGGAGACCTAGCAAAAATGTGTGCTAATAGCAAATGGCGTAAGTTAGCAATTCTCCATATTGCAAAAAGTACATCAGTTCGTAATTATTAAGCAGAAAGAGACAGACAAACACTTGAAATTTAAAAATGATCACCTGTGTCTTTTG
This sequence comes from Takifugu flavidus, assembly GCF_003711565.1. Lineage (NCBI taxonomy): Eukaryota > Metazoa > Chordata > Actinopteri > Tetraodontiformes > Tetraodontidae > Takifugu > Takifugu flavidus. The sequence goes on along the minus strand of NW_026622141.1, from coordinate 39,898 downwards.
TAAAAAGAAATTGGTTACGTTAAGATGCTATGTGCAACATTGCAGAGTGCATAGGAATGAGCCACGCTGTCTTTTCAAATGTGTTGGCGCCAACTGTAATAAAACCTTTACTACTTACTCGGCTTTCAAGGGCCATTTTTACCGTGTGCACAATATACTTGAGCCACAAGCTGTTTCTGTTGTTGCGGATTTAAAATGTGCGGTTTCATTGTGTGTCCGCCATTTTCAAACAGTGAAAGAGCTAGTGTCACTCTTAAAGGATCACATTGGAGAAGGCAGGTCTGTGTCATGTCCAGTAAGTGGTTGTAAGCACGTTTTTACAAAAAAAATCCACATTTACTTCTCACATGTGTAGGAATCATAAAGAATGCTCCCGTGATGGCATTGCTGACATGTACAGGGAAACTTGCCCTCAGCCCCCAAATGTCATTGCCACTACAGATGATTCAGAACACACACATGATGCCATGCCAGTGAGTGCAACCATTGACACGCCAGAGAATGATTCTCAGTCCTTTCTCAGAAACATGTGTCTCTTTTACCTTAAACTACAAGGACAACTGCTTATTCCTGCCTCTACTATACAGACTATTGTTGAGGAAATGCAAAATGTGCACGAGTTAGGTCAAGCCTACACAATTACAAAAGTAAGTTCTGTATTAAAAAATGATATGAGCCTATCAGATGAAGCAATCACTAAAATCTGTGACTGCATTAAAGAGTCAGATTTGTTCTCTGCATGTCATCAGGGACAATTAAGAACAGTGTACACCAGAAATCAGACATTCACAAAACTTTTTAAATACACAGAGCCCCAAGAAGTGGCATTGGGAATAGATGAAAACATGAAACCAAAATTTGCTTACTACATACCAGTGGCAGAAACTCTGAAGAACTTTTTACAGTCAAATTTATGGAGGAATGTACAGTCGCAACAGTTTGGAGATCCCAATGCAGAGGTTTTTACAGATTTATATGATGGTCAAAATTTCAAATGTAACCCTAAAAGCTTAAAACTCATTTTATACCAAGATTCATTTGAAGTTGTAAATCCGCTAGGCTCTGCTAAAAAGACACACAAAGTCCTTGCAGTCTATCTTTCATTAGCAAATTTACCCATTCATTTGCGCTCAGATACTGATTATATGTTTTTAGTATTGTTGTGTGTTGAGAATGACTTTAAGCATTTTGGAATAGCCAGTGTTTTCTCTGAGTTGTTAGCAGACCTGAAATCATTGGAGATAAATGTAGATGGAGAAACTGTAAAAGCAGGTCTTTACTGCATTGCTGGGGATAACTTGGGTTCTCATTGCATAGGTGGGTTTACAGAGAACTTCAGTCGCTCTCGATATTTCTGTAGGTACTGTGAGATCACAAGAAGTGAGTTTGAGGCTGAGCCGAATACCTGTGGTCCTCCACGCACCCGAGAGACGTATGACACAGCTATTGCTGATCTCCAGGCTGAAAACATCCAAGACGTCAGAGGAATAAAGGTAAACTCTATCTTTAATTCCCTTGAGTCTTTTCACATATCCCAGCCTGGTCTCCCACCATGTTTAGGTCATGACCTTTTTGAAGGAGTGTTGTCATATGATCTAGCACTGTACTTGAAGCACATTATAAAAAAGAAACAATGGTTCACATACTCACTCTTAAACAGACGCATCAAACAGTTTAAATACAAAGGATCTGAAGCACTCACAAAGCCATGTGCTGTCAAACCTGATGGGGACAAGTTATCAGGACAAGCCATTCAAAACTGGAACTTTTTGAGGTTACTACCAGTTTTGATTGGTGACAAAGTGCAAAACCATGAGGATGAAGTATGGCAGTTGGCTCTCCAACTAAAAGATATTGTGGATCTTATTTGTGCTCAGAATATTTCTTTGCCCCAGATAGCATATCTTGACATTTTGCTCCAAGAATATTTGGAGATGAGAAATATGTTGTTTCTTGAAATTCAACTAAAACCCAAGCACCACTATTTGCGCCACTATTCAGCACTGTTGTTGAAATTTGGTCCATTAATTAGGTTATGGACGCTAAGGTTTGAAAGTAAACACAGTTATTTTAAAAGATGTGCCAGACACTTAAAAAACTTCAGAAACATTTGTCAAACATTGTCAGAGCGTCATCAGATGTATCAGGCTTATCTTTTGGCTGGGCAAGAATGCAATAAACTGCTGAAAGTAAAGGACAGCTGTCCATTTTATCCAAACCTATACAGTAAGACTATTAAACATGCAGTCAAGGTGTTAACCTTTTCAGGAATCAAAACCACAGTTACCACAGACATTGAGTACAAAGGCACTGCATATAAAAAAGGACAGTTTCTTGTGTACAGAAATGATGATGGTATGGAGTTTGGCAAGCTTTTGCTCATCTTGATTCAAAATGACACATCTGTGTATGTTTTGATGGATATCTACAAAGGCATCTTCCTTTCAGAATACCATCTGTATTCAGTGACAAAGGACAGTCTTGGGTTACACTGTATCAACATTAATGACCTGCCTGATTTCTATCCTTTGGTATCTTACATTCTTGGTGGCTACCAGGTCATTCCATTAAAACACAGTATTGTGGCAAAATAAAGTTCAGTTAAAGCTCACTTCTCAGTGTAAATTGTTAGACATTATGTGTAACCTGATGCCTTTATCTGCTCTGTTAACTTTATGCACTGCATATTTTTCTGGTCTGTTGGTTACATTTCTTTAGTACAAATATGAGTCACTTGGAGCAATCCTTCCTAGATAATATATAATGGAAGTCTTACCAGAACTTCCAGCAGTCGACAGAAACATCCTGAAAGACCACTTGGAGTCGAGACCTATGATGATCTACGCTTCGTGACGGAGGCTGATTTGATTTGATGAAAGCATTAAAACCTGTACAAGCCAGAAAGGTTCTTTCTGTTTGGAAACAGAAATGTATGTAAAACACCACACAAGTATCCAAATTCACAAGCAAATATGGATGTTGGGTAATATTGCACAGTGTGAATCGTAATCGTATTTATTTTTGTCATTTAAAGACCTAACTCCTGTTGGATCGCAATACCTCCCGTATTGTAACTGCTAATCCGCGTGTTCTTTGAATGAAGACTTCAAGAAGAAAAATGCCAATTTCAAAATGTATTTGACAATAGAACCAATTCGAGATACAAATATTACAGAGCTCCGGGCCAGTTCATAACCCTAGCAACAACAGAGTCAATTGCCAGGGCATGAAGTCTGACAACCTAACTATCCCTTGGCCCAGTCTTTTATAGTAACACACATGCAAATTCACAATGTTCATGCAATCCAATCCAGATCCCCTGCTGGGATGACCTCGTCCTCTTCCTCCAGTCCCATTTGGTGTTGGTAGAGTTCTTCTTTTCCATTGTTTTCCCAGGTGGCCAGATCCCATTCTTCATGCAAATGTGATCATCAACCCCCCTGATGTCCCGTTTACAATGAGTGTTTGACACCCCCTGCCTGACTGGTCCTGAGATTACAGTGGAACAAACAACAATCCTGTGAATGGAATGTCTCTGTTCTTTATACATTTATTATTGCTACTCTCACCTTGCTAACTCTAAGAGAAGACAGGAACATATGGTGAAACACATAACAACAAGATAAAGACAATTCTCAACACTCCTGAGAAAAGCTCACCATCATCTGTGGAAGCTTCGTCTACCCATTCGCTGTCATTGCACACCGTTTCACCGCAAAGTTCATCATCAACCTCCTCCGGTAGCCCAGGACTTGACACACAGTGGGATGACAACTTTGAAATTCCATGGAGTAAGTTTCCTGAGGAACTGATCCATTCTTTGGAGTTGGGGAGAAGGCCAAGCCCGAGGCTGAGGAGGCAAATGCTCCGGATTGTCGTGGCTGAGATGATGGGGAAATTCCGTCATGTGGGTAAAAGGCATGCAACTGACGTTGCAAAAAAAATGGTGGCAAAATATCCAAAGTCACTTCAAGATATAATAGAGGGTGATATTATTGGAACCGGCTACTATTCCATCGTCAAGCAGTTGCAAAACAGGATTGAAAATGAGAAGCGCACAACAACAACCAAGATAAGAAAAAGAAAGCATTGGGATAATGACTCAGACACAGATGTGGTCCCATTAGAAGAAAGAGCAGCAATGCAGGACACTTATGGATGCATTAATTGGAATGTAAAATTCCTCCCCATTGGAGAAACTCAAGTGAGCCAGCAGCAAAAGATGGAAAAACTCCAGAATATGTACCAACACTCAGATGCCAATCCAAAGGAGGTAACATGTCTGATGAAGTCCACTTTTTACACACAGCGTCAACATGTCAACCAGGGAAAAAGTATCAATTGCCTTAGAGAGGAGTGGCCATTTTTGTTTGACGAACTTGGCATGATAGTCCACTTCAAAGAACTTACTGGTATTGACATCAAAGAGACATTGACACATAATTTGGATTTGAAGGGGAAAAGGCTTCTCAACTACTTGACCACAGTTTGTGTCCACAAGAGCAAGAGATTCCATCAAACTTATGCAAGGCTTCAGAGGATGCGGGGACAGCAGAGTGGCTGCTCAGAAGAGGTGAAGGAGATGCTGCTGCTTCTGCTCAGCTACTTTGATGAGAAGGAGGAGTCCATGTTCTTCCATGTAGATGATACATGTCTGGCAGAAGAGGTTGAGCTAGGGCAGGTGCCTCTGACACCCACTATTATTGTCTGTGGTAAGTCTCTTGCATATGTGTCTGAATTTATTATGTGAGTGACTGAGTTATGACCACCATGCACTTATTAATATAACCTGTTAAATTATAGGCCAGTCCTGCTATTCCTCAACAAGGTACATGCTGAGTCTGGATCGGAACCTTGTCAACACAAAACATCTCTTCTTCATTTCTGCATTGTGGCTAATGTTTGGGAGCTACTACTGTTTCAACATCCATTATCCATCTGAGCTGGCTTCTACACTGGAGTTCTTCAAAGGTGAGTAAACATTTCCTGGGACCTGGAGTCCGTACTGCACCCAGAGCCAAGGCCGAGAGTCAGACCCAGACTAAGAGGCGTAATCACACCTGGTCTTGGTGTGGGTCTGATTCTCGGCCTTGGCTCTGGGTGCAGCATTGGTTTTGATATGACTTTGAGTCTTGGCTCGGACCCAGACTCAGACTGTTTGTTTATATATGCATGTGTGTATTCATCCATTCCTGTAGTCTTCTTTTAACTCATTAAAATGCTTAATATGTTTTTATATGCTTTTATTCTACAGGGTTTTTTCTTGATAAACCCAGAAAAAAGGAACCAAAGTAGAGAATAAAAACTCAAAGCGTCGTCTCAACGTGAACCCTCGAGTTCTGACCCTGATACAGGATCTCGCTGATCATGAGTGGCGTGAAGGCTAAACAAGGACTCTGTGACTGCTAGAGAAGAGGTGCTGTTAATTTTCACTTTGTTAAATATACAACATGCAAGTTTTGTTTTAAAGGCGCATTTTGTAACTTTCTATGAAGAGGTTCTGCCACCTGCTTGTTGTCCTTGTTATCCAACAATGTTCCACAGTATTGTAAAAATCTTGTCTATCTTCAATTACTCAAATAGAATATGTTTTAGCAAAAAATAACACAGATAAAGTATGACCTGTAACTCTGTCTGTTCAGCAGTTAAAAAGAGCCAATGCTTGAAAGTTCTTTGTGTTGGGGTCCAGGGTTGTGTTGCTGGTTTCTTCCTGCAGTGGCGTGGAGGAGCCACTCATCAGCCACGGCTGGCGCCGCAGGCAGACGCACCTACGGGCTCTCTTCAATCTACCGTGCTATTTAAGGACAGAACTCCTGTGTGTTGTGGCTTTAATGCTTTGTTCTGCCTGTTTCCCTTGCGTCTTCCCTGCTTGTTCGAGGTCTCCATGTCGTCTGCTGGACCTGCGAACGTGCAGAATCGGACTCCTGAGATTCCTGCAGTCCAGGAGGACTGCCTTTGTGTCCTTGGTGTCTTCCCGGCACGGTTGAGGTTCCTGTGCCGTCCGCAGGACCGGTGAACGTTCGCAGGTCCAGCAGACGACATGGAGACCTCGAACAAGCAGGGAAGACGCAAGGGAAACAGGCAGAACAAAGCATCAAAGCCACAACACACAGGAGTTCTGTCCTTAAATGGCACGGTAGATTGAAGAGAGCCCGCAGGTGCGTCTGCCTGCGGCGCCAGCCGTGGCTGATGAGTGGCTCCTCCACGCCACTGCAGGAAGAAACCAGCAACACAACCCTGGACCCCAACGTCTTTGCATGCTCTGTATTTTGAAAAAGTGAATCTAATTGTTTGCAACTAATCACAAAGGCTGTTCAATAAATTTCCTAAAAGTGATATTCTCTTGTCTTTTATCATGATGTATTTTTGCATTTTGGTTGTAGTTCTAATCATTTTAAACTGATTATTAAAACATACAGCTACTGCATATGAGTAGCTTGTATGTATAATATACAGAACAGCTCCATTTAACATGCAAAGTTTTACTGTTGTTCTACCAGTTTAAATAGTTTTTTGCCTGATAGTTCCACGTTAATTTTACAATTATTGATGCATAATAAGTAGTTACATGTAAAAAGTACAGGAAATGATCTATTTATATACAACAATGATCCATGAAATTGATAGATTTTTTTTGTAGAATTAACAGTTCAGCCTTGGCATTCACTGTAAAACCATTTACATATTTTCTTTGTAAATTTATCTACTGTCCTGTTGGTTTTTTTACAGGAATTCTCTGGTAACCCCAGCTGCCAGCGTTTTCCTGTAAAAACGACGGTCTTTTTCTAACAGTGTACAAGCAGCTTTTTTGATCAGGTGCATCATGTTTCTCACGAACACATGATGGTGCTGGAAAAACAATTTGTAGCCTGACCTAGAGGTCAAAACTCTGCATGGCGTGCACAGCTACTAGTTGCAGCTGGTGGTTGTGGCGGAGGAGATCCCAAACATATCTAGCAAGCTTGTTTGGAGCAGAGCTTGTCCACCACCTCTGACCCCACTCATCACAGAAGTCCCACCATATCCATGGCCAGGTGTGTTGGCAACATTGGAGCCAGCCTCAGGAAAAAGGTGTGTCAATATCTCAGAAGTGATGCATCAAGTTGACACAACCCAACAGAAGTCAAGCAACCCAACATGCTTCTCTGCCATGGAATTGCTGACAAAGCCACTCATCACAGACCAATTTTCCACATTACACCTGCGCCTGGTGCCATCATTTTGGAGGCATTTTGATATTTTTCTTGACCTCTCCAAGATCCACGCGGAAATCTGACACTACATTGTCGAGCTTCGTCTTGGCTCATTTGCACACTAACAGTGACTGGAGGTTGTGAATAGATGACACACAGCAAAGGGCAAAAAAACACCCAATTCTGCTCAGACTAATTTTATCTGACCACATGTACAGGACCAAAAATATGAAAACACGATGGGTTTAGGTTTCGTTTCGTTTATCGACTGTTATTCAAAACAGAACAAATTTCATAAATCCATAATAACAAATTCATATTCCACAAAGAACCAGTTGTCAAAACAATAAAATGGAATGCCTTGATCTCTACCTCTTTACATACTCTCCTTTTTTAAATAAAGGATTGATTGTCCCCCTGGTGGAGGGACAAAGAGAGGAGGCTAAAACTTTCGCGTTTGTGTCCCTCTTTCCGTGGATTTTTCCACTAACTGCAAATAATATTGTCGACTTATTGTGAGTATTAAAATGTGCTTCCTCAGCTTCTAAGATTTTGGGTCAGGGTTAGCGGAAAACGCAGCAGTTAGTGGAAACACGGTACAAAGTTTGATCATCCGTCACAACATTCCCGTCGACCAGCCGCAATGTGCGTCCGAAATACGCTCACGCTCATTGCGAACACGCAGGTTATTAAGCCGCATCTCGCAGCGGAACATTGATTCGAGACGACAGCAGTGAAAGAACAAAGTGCTACCTGAATATTAGAGGTTTTCCATCAGGGCGCGGTCACTCAAGCTGGAGCCCGAAGTTGAGAACTTTCACTTTCCCTTCTTCTTCCTCGACACGTCACGTGTTTGTGATTTGATCGCGTCATATTCGGCACAAGCGCCTCTCTTCAGAACAATTTGGTCCACGTTTTAACTGAAATACTGGGAAACAATTGGAGAGTTCGTCTGACAGATGTTCGTTTTGGGTGCGGAATCAAACTGTGTCAACTTTTTGATCTACAGGATCCCCTCTGGTTCAAAGTGTCCCCTATAGGATATTGACAGTACTGACCTTTTGGGGGCTGCACACACCTCTTAATTGTGGCTGCACCAACGGAGCTGATCCAGTTGTCATCAGCTGGCCAGTCTGACTACAGCTCATTAGGGGAAATTTGCTTATCTGGAGGAGAAGCTTTCAAAACTTGACGGGCTGGGGGGAAATGACTGTAATTTTGGAATCAGCGTGCCAATTCTATTTTTAATCAGAATAATTTGTAAATAAAAAAAACCCTCAACAGGATATTTTCAAATTGTTCCCCAGTGTAACTTCACCTGAAATTGTGGACTCCAGAATACCACCATTAAATCCATTTAATCACTTAATAGCTGTGGAATTTGAGCCATGAGAAAAATATCTCTCCATCATGATTTCCAGAATTTTTCATCAATATCTGAGATTCTTCGAAAGCTTCGCTGGTGTTGGGTTTTTATTGCTTCTACTTCATTTTCAGGCGCAGTTCTTTTATTTCAGATCAAATCAAATCATCTTTATTTGTAATGTCTGTTTAGTCAAACTTGGTGCTATGCAGAATCCCAGGGCCTGATCCCTAACAATCAACAGGAAAATCTCCCCTTTAACAGGAAGAAACCTTGAGCAGGACCAGGCTCAAGGGGGGGGGGGGGACCCTCCTGCTGATGGGGGGGTGGGTAGGGAGAGAGGAGGAGAAGGGGGAGGACAGGTAGAGGAGAGACAAGGCAGACATCATTTAAATCGTGTTAATTATAATAAGCTATCAATATAAGAGAGGAGAGCGTCAGTGGGGTCAGAGGTCAGTGTGCAGCCATGAGGTTGATTGGTTCAAGTCGATCATGAGAAACCTGAATTGTGTCAGAGGGCCACACCAACAATATCCGAAACTTAATTCTTCTCAGCTTTTTTACATTTTAAAACGCACTACATTATATAGTTTGAATAGCTGGTGCTGGTAATCGGAAGGATAAAACTATTCTGTAAAAATGTATGTTTAGCTTTGTGAAATTGTGTTGTATAGGTCAAATAAGAAAATAAAATCAATTGCTGAACCAGTGCAATTTATTTTAATGTGTTAATCTCCACAAAGAAAGAAAAACAACAAACAACAAGTTTATAGTGGTCCAGTAATGCGCTATAGTCACACACCAGTACAATTAACAATAACTCATGTTTTCCACCTGCTTTTCCATCTTCAGTGGGAATAATCCAGTGCGTTCTGGGACTGAACAAAGGTATTAAAAGCTGGCTGAATGTCTGAGGTGACTGAAGGACAGCTGAGAGGTGGTCATCAGTGATGGATCACCTGTGTTTGGATCTGTTGGACTTCATCACTGAGGATGTCCATTCACATACATACGTAGTTAGACCCAAAGAGGACGAGAATCTTCTGAGCAGGTGTGGAAAGTTCTCCTCTTTGAGGGAGGAGTAAAAGTCCAGCATTCATTATATACATCATTATCGTTTTAATATATTTTTCGATTATCTAAGGTATTTTTCTCCTTTTTTTATGATTATTTGATATTTAGACGCATCCTCATTGTCTGTATTTTCTACATATTAAATATTTTCATTGAAAAAAAATTAATGACTTCAGCACCAGCGTTCACAGAACGTAACTGAACATTTGTAAAATGACACCAAATACACAAACAATATTGGTCATTGAAACACATCAAAAGATCCTTTTCCCACAAACTCCTCAAGAGTCAGATTTACGATTTAAGAACTGAAAAAAGCATCTTATTTCACCATTTTTCCAGCAGCATACAACTCCTGATAATGCTTCATATCCCATCAGCATTCCTCTTTCAATTACACTCACAAACCAACACAAACATATACACAGGACCATATTTGTCCTATAAGGAACTTTCTTTTATAGCTATGGATAGAGCCCCATCTTGTGTTTTAAGAAATTCATTTATAAATAATAAAGTTTGCCTATTAAAGCACCAGCGAGAAAGCACCTGCCAGCCTGCGTGCGCCCCCTTGAGGTGAGGCAGAGTACTGTGTTGTGAAATATCGCGAATTGCATTTTATGTTATTGCTATTTTAATAAAAGTAGAGTAGTTTCGTAGGTAATACGAGAAGGATTAAAATGTGGGAAAGTGGATTGTGGGAACGGATCTGTATGTGAGCGTGTTAGTAAGAAGGAGGACCAAACAATAATGTGTGATATCTGCTTAGGTTAGGGTCCTCAGGCCCGTGCACCTGTGCGTAGGCTGAGAACCGCTCCAATATGGTCAAAACATGAGCAATGTGACTCGGCGAGCATGAACGTTCCCCTGCCTGTGTGAGAAATGTAGCTGATGCCGTCTGTGTAACGAAGATACGCCTCCTGCTGTGTAATCATGCCTGTTTTAATAAAAGAGACATCGCTGGGGAGGAGGAGGAGAGTCTCCGGGACGACGCGGCAGAGTTCGTGTCTGATCGGAGCGCCACCCCCCTGGCCAGGGGAAAAGTCTTCGAAGTCTGGTCTCAACTTGTGGTGAACTTTGTTCGTGCGCCTGTCTGAGTACACTTCTGAGGATTTCGACGACAACTGCCTGCCTCACCTGCTGACTTTCCTCTGCACTTTATTGGGCGGTCAGCAGGAATAGTTCTCTCACACGTGCATAAAAGACATTACACAGACTGCAGAAAGTCATGGTGTATAACCACCATTTCTGTAAAGTTCATATTAGCAATATGGCACACGTCATGCAACCCAGTTTGTATTGGATCGTGCAGTCAGACGTGAGGCCCAATTCTCCCTGCCTCACCCGGGGTTTCTGCCCTGGATTTGATCGGAAAAACAATTTTGACTTAATAAAATGGCAGAAATGTGTAGTCATACTCCAAATGCATTTTTAACACATATCAGTGGAAAATATTAATCTTTATTTTTGTACACTTTCTTTTTTCCTTTTTAGTGCCTCCCCTCCCCACGTCACTGTGTTAATTATGTCCTACCTGGTCAAGAGTGAATTCAGTACCCGACACTCAACAGCTGACTGGACAGTTGTGCCGTCAGTACTAACGGCCCAGTCGGAGCAAAGAACTGGTCTGTGCTGCAATTTTAAGTAAATATTGTCATTTTAAATTTCATAGACTCATGAACGTTCTACTTTGGAGAGAGTTGCTCTAATCAGAATAATTGGGAATTCACGCGATCTGATTGGCTTTTAGCGGATGTACCGTAATTTCACGACCACATGGCGCACTTAAGTCTTAAATCTTCTCCAACCTGGACGGGGCCCCTGATACTGCGGTGCGCCTTCAGAACTGAAGAAGCCTTCTGGACAGAAGGTGAAACATCTTCAAAAGAGAATTAAAAACCGTCCAGTTGACACAGAAAACTACCTTGGATAACTATGGCCTGGATCATTGAGAATCTACACAGACAAAATCTGTAAATGCTTTTCGACTTGCCGGCTTTCGCAAAATTGCTACATACATTGCTAAATACACGCTAGCATGCATGTTGTAAGCTATCGTAGCGGTATGTTTTACCATGCCCGCGCCCTATAATCCGGTGCGCCTGATGTATGTGTTAAATACAGAAATAGCACCTGTAACTGAGGCTGCACCTTTTAATACGGTGCGCCCTATGGTCGCGAAAATACGGTATATAGAACATAGGGCACGTTTGTGCGTGATATCACTCCGCGTCTGCGCAACGACAACAACCTCCTATCTTTAGTATTGCTGCGCCAACTGGTGGTCTTTTGGGTTGAGGATAGCAGTGATCTATATGTACCTATATGTAGCTATAGCGTCATTGGCCTCCACTCCAGCCACTCCTGGTAGTTCCTCAAAAACACTGAGTTTTTAGTGGATGCACAATCTGTGGAAGCCAACATAGAAATTTCTGAAGAGCCAAAGTTCTTGCAACAAAAATATAGTCCCCAATTAGGTTGTTTTGTTATCACACGACCCCGTCCCCATTATCTTAAGAGAATATAAAAGAATGAGTGGAGACAGAAGAGAGAATGAGACGTTTTTGGCGCGTGTCGCTCTTGATTTTGTTTATTTTTGCAGTAAACTTAAAGGAGGCCTTTTCACTTTATGTTTGATTCCATTTAAGCTGATATTCCATTCTTGACATCTTAAAATTTACAGGATTCATGGGAGATTTATTTGGTCATTTTGCTTCTTTTTATTTCCTATTTCCCACATTTCTTTTTGTTTATTAGATTGCAATAAATCATATAACATTTAACAGATTGACGAAAGTCAAATGACCTGCGGTTCCCACCGATAGCCGTCATTCTGATGGGTTTTTGCTGGTTGCAGCTGAAATATTCCAATGCTCCATGTCACAGAGACAGTAAATACTAAACCCTAAAGATTCTGAAGGCATGATGTAAAATAGTAACGTATAATACAGACATTTGAAGAGACAATTAAGAGAATGTTTCATGCTTATAAGAGTGGCCGAGGAGCCATTTAGAACTTTATAAAGATGCATTGTGTGATACCAGGAACTAATTTAACTTCAAGGCGAAGCTGCTTCTGCTTTGTCGACCATCGACTGATTCCTGAAAGTCCAACACCGCTTTTTAAAAACTGAATTTTTCATCTATGGAGGGAGTAGACGGCAGATGTTTCCACAGATGCTCTTCACCAGTGGTCAGTGAGTGATGCAGCAGATGAGCGGGAGTTGACTGGCTTCAACCAGCTACTGACTCAATGTCTCCAGCCCATAGTGTGGATTCTCTACGAGATCAGACAGCAGCTTCACTCCTGAATCCTTCAGCTGGTTCTGTCTCAGGTCCAGTTCTCTGAGATGGGAGGGATTGGACCTCAGCGCCAAGGCCAGAGAGTCACAGCTGATCTCTGATAACCTGCAGTCCCTTAATCTAAATAAAGAAGGGAAACTTTTATAAGGTTATAAGTAAAACCAGTATTAATTTGAAAGGTTAATCAAAGGCATGATCTGTAAATATTTAATTTAGTTACAGGTAAAAAAACGATAGCAATATGTAATTACCACAATTCCAACCTCTCAGGTTTGCACTGTTCCAGAGGAGAATATATATTGTTATGGCCCTCACTCTTCCCAGGTTCTCCCCATCTCATCATGGAGATCCATCTCACCTGTGGCTCATCTTTAAAGGCACAACCTGTCTTAGATGACTTCCTGTCCCTCACCATCTCCCTCCTCGTTGGCTGGTGTCTACCAGGCACCCTCACCTAGTTTTGTCTAATTTTGGTTACCATCTGTCGGCTTTTTCATTGTCCTTAAATCAATTTATCATGAATAAGTGGTCAGCGTGTGGCCCTCCCTCCTGAAGGAACTGGGCACAACACACACACTCAGAAAGTGTGAGGACCCTCGGATGGAATAATGGACATTTTTGAGAATGGTGTTTACCTCAGAGTTTCCAGTCGGCAGTTTGGAAAGTGGAGAAAACCACAGAGCAGCTTCACCCCTGAATCCTCTAGAAAGTTGGAGTTCAGCTCCAGAACCCTCAGATGGGAGGGATTGGACCTCAGCGCCGAGGCCAGAGAGTCACAGCTGATCTCTGATAAACTGCAGTCAATCAAACTAAAAAATGCAGGGTAAGGTTATACGGTGCAGGTCTGCATGTTATCTGCGTCAGTACTAAACCTACGTTAGTTCTTAGTTGGGTCAGACCTGAATTCACGATATTGGCTAGAAAGATTTTTAATAAATAAATAAAAAAATTTTGGTGCATCACAGCAGTATTGATAACAGCCTCACTTCACCATCTTAGCAGCTGGTATATAGGTAGAAAAAGGAAGACTGACCTGAGCCTCTCCAGTTTACAGTTTGGACTGTCCAGTCCAGAACAGAGCCGCTTCACTCCTGGATCCTTCAGCTGGTTCTCACTCAGCTCCAGAACCCTCAGATGGGAGAGGTTGGACCTCAGCACCGAGGCCAGAGAGTCACAGCTGGTCTCTGATAAACTGCAGTCCTTTAATCTGAATGACAGATAAAAGATGCCATTTTACAGTTCTTGCACATACAGTCATCATTTAGGCTGTGTCCGAAACCACACCCTCGTTCCCTATTCACTACTCACTACATGGGGGACATGGATTGAGTGAACTACGTAGCGCACTCAATTCAAAATTAGCTTTCGGACACTACGGCGCACGTAAAATGACGTTATGTTGTCGCATAATAATAACGAATCGTTCCCCGGGAAAAGTGGCCAGGTCCATTTAATTATTTTAACCCATCCGAAACATACCCAAACACATTCAGCGATCGTTTCTTTGAAAATGCAATATTTTACCCTATTATAATCTTTATATAATAATAATAGATTAAAATATTAATGTCAATAACAATAACATAACACTTCCTTATTATCTCAAATAATTAGTGTCCGGTGACATTTCCGGTGACGTAATCTAATAAGATGCTTATAGTCGCGTATAAATAAATAAAGGCAAAAAACATATTTAAAATGGAGGCAGCAATGTTCCACTAAAGTGAAAGAATTTTACGCTCTAGTAAGATATGTGAAACAAATAGCATATAATAATAATAACATAATATTACATACATTTGTACGTCATTACTGCTCGTTTACCCGCCATCGACAGATTACCACGTGATACCGTAAAGGCTGATGGGATATATTACCGAGTTCGGGTGCATCGGTTGTACACTACTTTTTGCAGTGCATTGTGGGATACATTGAGTGCACTCGCGATGCTCACTAAGAATTCGGACACTATTTCAAAATGGCGTCCACACGATTGAGTGCACTATGTAGGGTACAGGGGGTGGTTTCGGACACAGCCTTAGTGTTGGTTCATAAAAGCCGGCAGTTCCTTCTGCCACCATAAACCAGATCAGCTTTCAGTCTTTTCATTTCAGTATTTAATTTACTGCATACCTGAGAGTCTCCAGCTTACAGAGAGGATCCTGGAGAAAACCACAGAGCAGCTTCACTCCTGGATCCTTCAGCTGGTTCTGACTCAGGTCCAGTTCTCTGAGATGGGAGGGATTGGACCTCAGCGCCGAGGCCAGAGAGTCACAGCTGATCTCTGATAAACTGCAGTCAATCAAACTAAAAACCACAATAAATCCCATTTGTTTCAGTCAGACGTGTTCAGATTTTGCTTTGCTTAGTTACAAATAAATCTGCTTGGAATCTTTGTAGATGAATGAAATACGGACTTTAGACACAGCTGAACTGACCTGAGAGTCTCCAGCTGACAGTTTGGACTCTCCAGTCCAGAACAGAGCAGCTTCACCCCTGAATCCTCTAGACTGTTGGAGTTCAGGTCCAGAACCCTCAGATGGGAGGGATTGGACCTCAGCGCCGAGGCCAGAGAGTCACAGCTGATCTCTGACAAACTGCAGTCAATCAAACTAAAAAAAGAAAAGAGATTAGAGATCACAACACATAAACACAACAGGTTCTCCGTTCCATCCTGGGGGCCTGTCTATGTGTCATGGTAATGGTATAGGTGCACGCATAGGTTAGGGGGTGTTTGGGGCACATCAGGAATCATGGGAGGTCGACAGAGATCGAGGATCATCCAGGTCCTACATCCAGGAAAGGCATGAAAGGAGGAGATCTCCCACGTCGGCAATGGATCCTCCTCAACCAGGTTGGCGGCCCTGGTTGAGTCCCCAGCTTATTGCAGGGCCCTAAGTCAGCAATTAGGGGTTCGGTACCTGCTCAAGGGTACATTGGCAGTGCTCTGGAGGTGTTCAGGGGCCTGCTCCACTACCAGAACACCATGTTTTGTCCACACCAGGGTTTGACCTGAGAACCCTCTCATCCCAGTCCACAACAGACTATATCAGCTTTGTGTTGATGCAGAACGGGTCCCTGGCTTTGATCTTAAAGCTGCCGACTATGTTATCTAACCTTGTATTAGTCCAGCAAATATACGATACTGTGGGTGGATGTCACAGTATGTGCTCTCCGAGTGCTTTTTTACCTACTTCACAATGGGTTTTTCATCCTCATATCTGCTCCCCCCTCACCTGTGATGTTCCTCACCATTTCACCTTGAGTGCTGCTTTCAGAACCTCTGACTGTCCTTTTATTTTCAGTGGACCTTTAGTAATAATCTTTATAAGGAAGTAAATCGTACTGTTGAACAGTAAAATACATGAACTCACCTGAGAGTCTCCAGCTTACAGAGAGGATCCTGCAGAAAACCACAGAGCAGCTTCACTGCTGGATCCTTCAGCTGGTTCTCACTCAGCTCCAGAACCCTCAGATGGGAGGGATTGGACCTCAGCGCCGAGGCCAGAGAGTCACAGCTGATCTCTGATAAACTGCAGTCCTTTAATCTAAAAACCACAATAAATCCCATTTGTTTCAGTCAGACGTGTTCAGATTTGCTTTGCTTAGTTACAAATAAATCTGCTTGGAATCTTTGTAGATGAATGAAATACGGACTTTAGACACAGCTGAACTGACCTGAGAGTCTCCAGCTTACAGTTTGGACTCTCCAGTCCAGAACAGAGCAGCTTCACCCCTGAATCCTCGAGACTGTTGTAGGTCAGGTCCAGAACCCTCAGATGGGAGGGATTGGACCTCAGCGCCGAGGCCAGAGAGTCACAGCTGAGCTCTGATAACCTGCAGTGCCTTAAACTGAATAAAGACAAAATACAACCTGTCAGATATGAGCAGATATGTTGAGTCCACACTCGTTTCTGAAAACCTGAACAGGAAAACAGTCGACAGAACATCTGGTGTTTCAGATAGTCACCCAAAAATAATCGGTCAGAAATGGAGATGTTCTTCAGGAGGTATAAAACAGAACAGAGATGGCTTTAAAGTTAAATTCCCAGCTGTAGCTGTGAACAAGATGACCTTTAACCTTCAGACATGGAATTTAAAAGCTTCTAACACTGGACAACACGAGAAGAACAAAGTGTCTGGTGAGATCACTCAATGGAGCCTTTTCCTGACAGAGTCACTCATGTCTGCTGTTAACAGCCTGTGTTCTTAATCACATCTGGACTTACACGGCCTTCCTGCAGTTCCTCACAGCTGGAATCAGGCGACGTCGTCCCTCCACTGAGGCGTAGTACTGCTGCAGGTTCAGCTCATCCAGAACCTCCTCTGACATCTGCAGCAGGTAGGCCAGAGCTGAACAGTGGATCTCTGACAGTCTCCTCTCTGATTTCTTCTCTGACTTCAGGAACTCTTGGATCTCCTGATGGACTGACTGATCCTTCATCTCCATCAGACAGTGGAAGATGTTGATGCTTCTGTCTGGGGAGATTTCATCACTGTTCTCCTCCTTCAGGTTTTTGAGGACCTTCTGGATGGTTTCTGGGTGGTTCTCCATCTGATCCAACAGTCCACCCAAGATCTCTTATTGGACTCCAGAGAGAGACCATGAAGGAAGCGAACAAACAAGTCCAGGTGGCCATTTTTACTTTTGAGAGATTTCCTTAGTGCTCTCCTGAGGAAGACATCAAGAGATGTGACTGGATCGTTATTTAACAACCCAGCAAACCAGGAAAAGGGGTTTGATTTTGAATATTTTGGGAAAGACTCCATAATCCTTTTATTGATGGTGTAACAGTGGAACATGTAGACGGCAGCCAGAAACTCCTGAATGCTCAGATGAACAAAGCAGTAGACTGATTTCTGGAAGATCACACTCTCTCTTTGAAGATCTCTGTACAAACTCCTGAGTGCACCGACACCTCGGAGACGTCCAGTCCACATCGCTCCAGGTCTTCTGAGTAGAACATGATGTTTCCTTTCTCCAGATGTTCAAACGCCAGCCGACTCATCTTCAGAAGGAGTTCTTTGTCCGCCTCAGTCAGTTCCTCTGGTCTCTGCTTTCCTCCATACTTCTGCTTCTTCCTCTTTATCTGAACCCTCAGGAAGTGTGAGTAGAGGTCAGTCAGGGTTTGGGCAGCTCTCCTCTCTGGTCTCTGGTCATCATGTCCTCCAGAACTATAGCAGTGATCCAGCAGAAAACTGGGATCAGACACATGATGTGGAGGCTCCTGGAGGCCTTGATGTGTGAGATGATTCTCTTGGACAGATCTTCATCACTGAACCTCCTCCTGAAGTACTCCTCCTTCTGGGAGTCAGTGAAGCCTCGTACTTCTGTGATCCTGTCAACACACGAGGGAGGAATCTGATAGGCTGCTGCAGGTCTGGAGGTGATCCAGATGAGAGCTGAGGGAAGCAGGTTCCCCTGGATCAGGTTCACCAGGAGCACCTCAACTGACGATACTTGTGTGACATCAGAGATGACCTGATGCTTGTTGAAATCCAGTGAAAATCTGCTTTCATCCAGGCCATCAAAGATGAACAGAAGTTTCCAGACAGTCAGATCTTCTGCTCTGATCTTCTGTAATGTTGGATGGAAAACATGAAGCAGTGAGAGAAGACTGTGCTGCTCATCTCTGATCAAGTTCAGCTCCCTCCATGAGAGCGGAAGCACCAGACTGATGTCTTGGTTCTCCAAACCTTCTGCCCAGTCCAGACTGAACTTCTGCACTGAGAAGGTTTTTCCAACGCCGGCGACACCGTTGGTCAGAACCACTCTGATGTGTCTCTGTTGCTCAGATAAGACTTTGAAGATGTCCTGGCACTTGATTGGAGTGTCCTGGATGTTCTTCTTGGAGGTTCTCTCAAGCTGTCTCACCTCATGTTGTATGTCCACCTCCTCACTTTGTCCCTCAGTGATGTAGAGCTCAGTGTAGATCTTGTTCAGCAGGGTTCCACCTCCTGCTTCATTTGTTCCTTCAGTCAGATGTTCACATCTTCTCTTCAGACTCATCCTATGACCTTCTATCAGCTCCTGCAGATCACCTCCTGAAAATAAGTAAACCAATGATTTCCATCTCTCATAAATCATCAACACAACTACAAATTCATGACATCACAAGTTCAATTTTATATTGAACAATTTTACTTTGTTTGGGCTTCATTTCAGCATCTCCAGATCTGCTTCCAGATTGTGAACAAGAGGACTCTCCTGGTGGAGCTGACTGGTCCCAGTTTGATAGGATGTGCTCCCCCCTCTCACTATGAAACACATCTCTATTAGTCCTTTGATTTATAGGATGAAAAAACCTGATCAAGACTCAATATTGTTCCAGCATTTATGTCTGAATTCATCGATCCTTGTTTCTAATCAACAATATTCACATTAAGTATGTAAGTATATGACTGTCTGAGGTTTAAGTGTTAAACATCTCCAATAATAAACTCACAACCTGCTGCTGTTAATGTGACTAACAGCTGGCACACAAACACATCATCACGCTTTAGTTTTCTTACATTTCCTCTGAACTTCTGAAGTTTATCACTCCATCTTTGGACATGTCACTCTTCAGGGACACACAGCTGGGCACTGTGGACTCTGCTCTGTCCTCGTCCATCCTGAGGAAACATCAGAAATTGTGATGAGACTGATGAAGGTAAATAATCTGTAGAGGTTGTAGTTAAATAATCCCAATTCACTGCATTTTTATCAAACAGGAACATTTCTAATACATTCTGGCTAATAACTGAATCAATAAATCAATGATGTATCTGTATAATTTTCATGTTTTCAGAGTTTAAGCTGCTTTTTTTTAACTGTTCCCTGCAGTGAGAAAAGAACTGGCACCTTTTCCAGCCCCTCATCCTGCAGCACTGAATGTGCTCTAAAGTTCTTTCCAGAGCAAACGTCTCTGCACTTGCAGCAACATGTTGTAGTCATGGATCCGTGAGGAGAACCGGATACAGTTTTTTGATCCCAAAAAACCAACGGTGGTCCGGCAACGACGGGGACGCTGGTTGTTGGCACACCCATCATAAAGAGCTGGATAATCGGGTAAACATAGTAAGAGACAACACAATTGTGGTCTTTTTTTGACTGGGGAGAAACTGGCACAAAGGAAAGCCATCAGTCATTTATTATGATTTGCTTCACCTGGTGCACTGGTGTCAGCATGAGGGCACGTTCAAGAACAGTAGCAGACATTCTGCAACAGTTTAACACTGGTACATTGGCCCGACAACACTGGTTTTCCACAGGCCAACATGGTGAAAGGACTGTCTTCAGCTCAGCCAATAAATTATTTGGTGCTACATAAACATACTAGTCAGGACTTTTTAACTTCCCTCATTTGTTCCCCTCTTCAATTATTTCTAGAATCCAAGTTCTCAAAGATCACTGCTCTATTTAAAATAGATGAAAGAAATGACACCACTCCTGCATTTCTTTCACAGTGGTTCCACAACATAGAACAATAAACCACTGTGAGAAAACCTGCAACATTAACCAAACATCCTGTTGGCACACAGGATCACACATCCTGGCACACATCCTGTGTGATCCTGTGTGGATTTATTTATTTAGTTATTTTGAAAGTTTATTGTCTTAAATTGGTCCAGCTGAGAGATGTTAATTTGCACACGATTAGATGTTGTTTGACAGGTAATAACAAAATATCCAGCTGTAACCTGGACTGTTGAACAACTCTAATAACTCTCAGAGCTTTTCACCTGTCTGAAGAGAATACTTTCACTTTCACTTTTAAAACCTAATCAACAGCTTTATGTCGTATATATTACTACCATTAAAGCATTCTGGGAGGGTTTAAAGTTCTTTTAGGATCAGTAGCAAAGAGCAGAAACATAAACTAAACTTCACTTAGAAAGACTATTCAACTATAACTAAAGCCAGACTATAAGAAAGTTAAATAAGACCGATTCATTTATAATGTATAATGATGTTTTGTGCTAAAACTAAATATAACGTCTAGTTGATTCAAATCTTGATTTTATCTCCAAACACAAATGTCAATTCTTTTCAATAATGCTCTTCGTTTACTCACCTTGTCGGTCTTCTGTCTCCCTGCTTAGTCTGAAAGGAATACTGTACTTGTCAACTCGTTTGTTGGGTTCCCAGTAAGGATGGGCGGATCGATCCCGTGGTATCGATATATCGATACTCACAAGCTACTCATTTGGTATCGATTTTCTTTTATAAATATTGATACTAACTAAAAAAATTGGGGGTGTATGCATCACTTTCCGCCGTTTTAGATTAATTACTTAATTACTAAGTATCTATAAAATTGACTTTCAATGGCTCATTTAAATTCATACTACACTTCTCTTCTCCAAAAGTCAATGGAGTTTATCTTGAAGCCTTTTATTGTTTAGTTGTTATGTCGAAGATAAAAGAAAGCTGACCTGAGAGTCTCCAGCTTACAGAGAGGATCCTGCAGAAAACCACAGAGCTGCTTTACTGCTGGATCCTTCAGCTGGTTCCTACTCAGGTCCAGTTCTCTCAGATGGGAGGGATTGGACCTCAGCGCCGAGGCCAGAGAGTCACAGCTGATCTCTGATAAACTGCAGCTGCTCAACCTGGAAAACCAATCAATGGGGCAAATAAAAACACATTTCTAAATCTGAAAGTGAAGAGAAAAGCAGAAAATGTAAAGAAATTTAGGAAAGACCAACAGAGGCCTCCTGACCTGAGCGTCTCCAGTCTGCAGTTTGGATGCATCATTGCAGAAGACAGTAACTTTACTGCGGCATCTGTCAGGCTTTGGGTCCAGCTTAAGCTCAGCTCCCGTAGATGAGAAGGGTTTGACGTCATTGCTGAGGCCACAACTTCCCAATGACTCTTTGAAAGAAAACTATCAGACAGTCTGTTGTGTATGAAACAAAATAGTGAGTCAAACTTTGGGATTTCTAATCAACTTATCTGAGAATCTACCTCAACACAAATGTAGCTCATTTCCTGGAAAAGCTAAATTCAACACCGTAGAGCAACAGTTTGAACGACCATCAGATCTGAAATGCAACTGAATTATTCTTAATATTTGTCTTATTTTAGAACAGCTCATAATTACTCAATATTTAAAATGATTATAGAAAATGGTTTAAAGAAACGTGCATCTTTTTATCTGTCTATCAGCTCTTTGGATATTTTGCATTTCATACAATTTGTACGATCGTGCGTCAAGTCTTAATTCAGCGATCCGATCGATGACATCAGAGTCTCTGGTTGCATCGATTGCCCTCAGCTTCTGTTACATCTGCCTGTTTTCCTTCAAATCATTTTCACTGCAACTTTTTTAGCTAGTGATGAAGTTGCCACCTAACGGGCATGGAAAGGGTCAAACAACTTTGTGGGTCACATAAAGGCTCCAAACGTAACCGCCACAAAGACCTAAAACACCCATTTAAACCAACGAGGCCGGCTGTTTTTACGTTGAACAAATGAAGCAAAATAGTCACGTGTCATTAGTTAAAATGTGTTTTTCTGTCGTTTGAATACGATGTATACAAACAAACAAAAGTTATTTAATTACATGACAGTAATTTCATGATAGTAAGTTAACTTGTGGCTCCTATTATTCCTGCCTTATGTTGGTTTGTCTGGATTGAACTTTGAACTTATATCCAGCCAGTGTTGAACATTTCTGAATGAATTGTTTATCTTTTTTAATTTATGGACGCTGCAATGGAAACAAAGAATTGAAGGAATGACCACTGGAGGGGGTATTGCTACCTGACATGATCGACTCGGTTGATTTAAACGCCGATGTCCGGCCCCAAAAATCTTTACTTACACGGCCTTCCTGCAGTTCCTCACAGCTGGAATCAGGCGACGTCGTCCCTCATCTGAGGTGTTGTACTGCTGCAGGTTCAGCTCATCCAGAACCTCCTCTGACATCTGCAGCAGGTAGGCCAGAGCTGAACAGTGGAGCACTGACAGTCTCCTCTCTGATTTCTTCTCTGACTTCAGGAACTCTTGGATCTCCTGATGGACTGACTGATCCTTCATCTCCGTCAGACAGTGGAAGATGTTGATGCTTCTGTCTGGGGAGATTTCATCACTGTTCACCTCCTTCAGGTTGTTGAGGACCTTCTGGATGGTTTTTGGATGGTTCTCCGTCTGATCCAACAGTCCACCCAAGATCCTCTGATTGGACTCCAGAGAGAGACCATGAAGGAAGCGAACAAACAAGTCCAGGTGGCCATTTTTACTTTCAAGAGATTCCATTAGTGCTCTCATGAGGAAGTCATCAAGAGATGTGACTGGATCGTAATTTGTCAACAACCATGTAATCCTGGAAAAGTTGTTTGGTTTCGAATATTTTAGGAACTGATTTATAACCACTGTGTCTTTCCTGGTGTAACGGTGGAACATGTAGACGGCAGCCAGAAACTCCTGAATGCTCAGATGAACAAAGCAGTAGACTGATTTCTGGAAGATCACACTCTCTCTTTTGAAGATCTCTGTACAAACTCCTGAGTACACCAACACTTCGGAGACATCCAGTCCACATCGCTCCAGGTCTTCTGAGTAGAACATGATGTTTCCTTTCTCCAGATGTTCAAACGCCAGCCGACCCAACTTCAGAAGGAGTTCTTTATCAGCCTCAGTCAGTTCCTCTGGTCTCTGCTTTCCTCCATACTTCTGCTTCTTCCTCTTTATCTGAACCATCAGGAAGTGTGAGTAGAGGTCAGTCAGGGTTTTGGGCAGCTCTCCTCTCTGGTCTCTGGTCATCATGTCCTCCAGAACTATAGCAGTGATCCAGCAGAAAACTGGGATCAGACACATGATGTGGAGGCTCCTGGAGGCCTTGATGTGTGAGATGATTCTCTTGGACAGATCTTCATCACTGAACCTCCTCCTGAAGTACTCCTCCTTCTGGGAGTCAGTGAAACCTCGTACTTCTGTGATCCTGTCAACACACGAGGGAGGAATCTGATAGGCTGCTGCAGGTCTGGAGGTGATCCAGATGAGAGCTGAGGGAAGCAGGTTCCCCTGGATCAGGTTCACCAGGAGCACGCCAACTGACGATACTTGTGTGACATCAGAGATGACCTGATGCTTGTTGAAACCCAGTGAAAACCTGCTTTCATCCAGGCCATCAAAGATGAACAGAAGTTTCCAGACAGTCAGATCTTCTGCTCTGATCTTCTGTAATGTTGGATGGAAAACATGAAGCAGTGAGAGAAGACTGTGCTGCTCATCTCTGATCAAGTTCAGCTCCCTGCATGAGAGCGGAAGCACCAGACTGATGTCTTGGTTCTCCAAACCTTCTGCCCAGTCCAGACTGAACTTCTGCACTGAGAAGGTTTTTCCAACGCCGGCGACACCGTTGGTCAGAACCACTCTGATGTGTCTCTGCTGCTCAGATAAGACTTTGAAGATGTCCTGGCACTTGATTGGAGTGTCCTGGATGTTCTTCTTGGAGGTTCTCTCAAGCTGTCTCACCTCATGTTGTGTGTCCACCTCCTCACTTTGTCCCTCAGTGATGTAGAGCTCAGTGTAGATCGTGTTCAGCAGGGTTCCACTTCCTGCTTCATGAGTTCCTTCAGTCACATCTTCACATCTTCTCTTCAGACTGATCTTATGGCCTTCTATCACCTCCTGCAGTTCACCACCTCTAAAATAAACAATCTTTTAAATCATTTTACAATTGTCATCTACAGCAGTAACACAGATGTCCTCAACTGGAAAATATTCTGTCATGTTCCATGTCTTCCAAGAGTTTGCTTGGACTAAACAGCTGGTAAAAGCTGGATGATATTTAGAAAAACACATCAAACCTTCTCCAAACACATCATACTCAGCAGACCCATTGTCCTGTAAAGGTCACCTGCCTTCAACTCTTTAACACTTTCCAGAACTAAATGACTAAATGCTGCTAAATACTGTCTAAGCATTTAGGAAGGTCTTAAGAGGGTTTGGTTCCAGTGGAACCAAAGAGCTCTCTGGATCTTCTCTTGCACATTGTAAATACACAAGTTGTTCCTTTATTCCGACCCAAAAGTATCTAGAAATACAAATGTACGAGCTTACGTGAGACGCTGTTGTTAAGGTCGGCGGTCTGCAGTTCAGTTCTCCGTTTCTTTTCACCCTCGGGACAGGAGGAATCTCCAATGGAAGCAGACCGTTTATGATACCTGTCAAAAATGGGAATAGTGGTTATACATGTCTACTGGGCGTTAGCAACGCCTAAGAAAGGCTGCGTTCACTTCTACTTTCAGTTTGCTCTGACAGTTGAAGATTGAATGAACACTGAGCAAAAAATATAAAGTTATTTACGTTCTAACAAGCTCGTTTAGTTGGAGAAAAGTGTATTTGACCTAAGTGTTTAGTGGCTTTTCTTCATTGTGAATTTATGTTAAAAATAAAAGTGCCAAATCAGGAACATAAACTCATACAATAGAACAAAAGTTCTACATTTATGCTCCAAATACAGTAGTCTGGTCTCTGAAACTGATCATTAAATAGCACAGAGGTCACGCGTATTCAAAAGCTTATTTCAACCATTTAGAAATGACTGATATTGTTGTCTATGGGTTTATTAGAACCAGGAGCCTATAAATAGACTTTTTAATGAATTTTCATGACATGTGGTGGAACAGTGTGGCAGAACAAGCTGCACAGACCTGCCATGTCTTACCCATCCGTATCTAAATGGAGAGCTGTAGCACTCTGCAATGATGGATATTGTTGGGAAACTTTAAAATATATGCCTATGAATTTTTGTGAGATGATGTTAACCCATGTAGGAGAAATGACCAGTTAAAAACGGAAGCAATTTTCAGTTTTAAAAGATTTAGCACACTAAAATTAACATGGGAGTTAATGGGAGCGAACGCCTGACATGTGGTGCACCGTTTCATTTTAAGGACCTGATGAATTTCATTTTTCACGATAGTAGAGGCTAATACCTACAAAATGATGTTTTGTATGGTTGTGAAATGTTCGAAGGCAGAGTTATGTGGTTCAGAAAACCTTACTTTAAAGGTGAGCCTTGAGGTCCAATACTGAAGTTTTCAGGGTGCTCTTTGGACCTGTCGCTCATCACACAGCTGGACACTACGGACTTTGCTCTCTTTTCCTCTTCCATCAGACATTCGCTCATTTTTAAATGTGAGTCTAAATGGTTAGCAGGAACAGTCTGCTGACACAGAAAATAAGATTAAAGAACACGATTTTCAGCATGAAGACAAGCAGAGGTCTGTCCAATGACGTATTGTCGGCTCATTCACATCAAAATCTATTATATGATGTAACCCTGTACATCATACATGCCACATATATATTGGAAAAAAGTTTTGGGACATCTTAAAAGTTTACACCATGTTAAATATAAAATAGTTGTGGAAAAAATGTTTCTCCTGGGGTGTTTCAAAAGGTGCGGTGGCATTAGACGGACGCACACAAATACAAATTAAAGAATTTTTTATCTGGTTATGGTTCTCAACATTAAATTCAACAAATAAGATGAGAATGCATTCAAACTAAACAGAAATACGTCATCACATCATCAAAGTGGGTCAAATGCAGCATCATCTTCTGTCATCTCAGACAGGATTCCAAGAAGAGGATCTTAATTTTCAACAACGCACCTTGACATCTCATCATGGCTCGTCTGTCAGATTACAAGCAGCTTTTTTTGATCAGGTGCATCATGTTTCTCACCAACACATGATGGTGCTGGAAAAACAATTGTAGCCTGACCTAGAGGTCAAAACTCTGCATGGCGTGCACAGCTACTAGTTGCAGCTGGTGGTTGTGGCGGAGGAGATACCAAACATATCTAGCAAGCTTGTTTTGGAGCAGAGCTTGTCCACCACCTCTGACCCCACTCATCACAGAAGTCCCACCATATCCATGGCCAGGTGTGTTGGCAGCATTGGAGCCAGCCTCAGGAAAAAGGTGTGTCAATATCTCAGAAGTGATGCATCAAGTTGACACAACCCAACAGAAGTCAAGCAACCCAACATGCTTCTCTGGCATGGAATTGCTGACAAAGCCACTCATCACAGACCAATTTTCCACATTACACCTGCGCCTGGTGCCATCATTTTGGAGGCATTTTTATATTTTTCTTGACCTCTCCAAGATCCACGCGGAAATCTGACGCTACATTGTTGAGCTTCGTCTTGGCTCATTTGCACACTAACAGTGACTGGAGGTTGTGAATAGATTACACACAGCAAAGGGCAAAAAAACACCCAATTCTGCTCAGACTAATTTTATCTGACCACATGTACAGGACCAAAAATATGAAAACACAATGGGTTTAGGTTTCGTTTCGTTTTATCGACTGCTTCATTCAAAACAGAACAAATTTCATAAATCCATAATAACAAATTCATATTCCACAAAGAACCAGTTGTTAAAACAATAAAATGGAATGCCTTGATCTCTACCTCTTTACATACTCTCCTTTTTAAAATAAAGGATTGATTGTCCCCCTGGTGGAGGGACAAAGAGAGGAGGCTAAAACTTTCGCGTTTGTGTCCCTCTTTCGGTGGATTTTTCCACTAACTGCAAATAATATTGTCGACTTATTGTGAGTATTAAAATGTGCTTCCTCAACTTCTAAGATTTTGGGTCAGGGTTAGCGGAAAACGCAGTTAGAGGAAACACGGTACAAAGTTTGATCATCCGTCACAACATTCCCGTCGACCAGCCGCAATGTGCGTCCGAAATACGCGCACGCTCATTGCGAACACGCAGGTTATTAAGCCGCATCTCGCAGCGGAACATTGATTCGAGACGACAGCAGTGAAAGAACAAAGTGCTACCTGAATATTAGAGGTTTTCCATCAGGGCTCGGTCAGTCAAGCTGGAGCCCGAAGTTGAGAACTTTCACTTTCCCTTCTTCTTCCTCTACACGTCACGTGTTTGTGGTTTGATCGCGTCATCTTCAGCACAAGCGCCTCTCTTCAGAACAATTTGGTCCACGTTTTAACTGAAATACTGGGAAACAATTGGAGTTCGTCTGACAGATGTTCGTTTTTGGGTGCGGAATCAAACTGTGTCAACTTTTTGATCTATAGGATCCCCTCTGGTTCAAAGTGTCCCCTATAGGATATTGACAGTACTGACCTTTTGGGGGCTGCACACACCTCTTAATTGTGGCTGCACCAACGGAGCTGATCCAGTTGTCATCAGCTGGCCAGTCTGACTCCAGCTCATTGGGGAAATGTGCTGATCTGGAGGAGAAGCTTTCAAAACTTGACGGGCTGGGGGGGAAATGACTGTAATTTTGGAATCAGCGTGCCAATTTATTTTTAATCAGAATAATTTTAAATTAAAAAAAACCCTCAACAGGATATTTTCAAATTGTTCACCAGTGTAACTTCACCTGAAATTGTGGACTCCAAAATATCACCATTAAATCCATTTAATCACTTAATAGCTGTGGAATTTGAGCCATGAGAAAAATATCTCTCCATCATGATTTCCAGAATTTTTCATCAATATCTGAGATTCTTCAAAAGCTTCGCTGGTGTTGGGTTTTTATTGCTTCTACTTCATTTTCAGGTGCAGTTCTTTTATTTTTAAATCAAATTAAATCATCTTTATTTGTAATGTCTGTTTAGTCAAACTTGGTGCTATGCAGAATCCCAGGGCCTGATCCCTAACAATCAACAGGAAAATCTCCCCTTTAACAGGAAGAAACCTTGAGCAGGACCAGGCTCATATGGGGGGGACCCTCCTACTGATGGGGGGGCTGGGTAGGGAGAGAGGAGGAGAAGGGGGAGGACAGGTAGAGGAGAGACAAGGCAGACATCATTTAAATCGTGTTAATTATAATAAGCTATCAATATAAGAGAGGAGAGCGTCAGTGGGGTCAGAGGTCAGTGTGCAGCCATGAGGTTGATTGGTTCAAGTCGATCATGAGAAACCTGAATTGTGTCAGAGGGCCACACCAACAACATCCAAAACTTAATTCTTCTCAGCTTTTTACATTTTAAAACGCACTACATTATATAGTTTGAATAGCTGGTGCTGGTTAATCGGAAGGATAAAACTATTCTGTAAAAATGTATGTTTAGCTTTGTGAAATTGTGTTGTATAGGTCAAATAAGAAAATAAAATCAATTGCTGAACCAATGCAATTTATTTTTAAGGTGTTAATCTCCACAAAGAAAGAAAAACAACAAACAACAAGTTTATAGTGGTCCAGTAATGCGCTATAGTCACACACCAGTACAATTAACAATAACTCATGTTTTCCACCTGCTTTTCCATCTTCAGTGGGAATAATCCAGTGCGTTCTGGGCTTGAACAAAGGTATTAAAAGCTGGCTGAATGTCTGAGGTGACTGAAGGACAGCTGAGAGGTGGTCATCAGTGATGGATCACCTGTGTTTGGATCTGTTGGACTTCATCACTCAGAATGTCCATTCACATACATACGTAGTTAGACCCAAAGAGGACGAGAATCTTCTGAGCAGGTGTGGAAAGTTCTCCTCTTTGAGGGAGGAGTAAAAGTCCAGCATTCATTATATACACCATTATCAT
Source organism: Takifugu flavidus (assembly GCF_003711565.1). Lineage (NCBI taxonomy): Eukaryota > Metazoa > Chordata > Actinopteri > Tetraodontiformes > Tetraodontidae > Takifugu > Takifugu flavidus. The sequence goes on along the minus strand of NW_026622141.1, from coordinate 10,447 downwards.
TTTAATATATTTTTCGATTATCTAAGGTATTTTTCTCCTTTTTTTATGATTATTATGATATTTAGACGCATCCTCATTGTCTGTATTTTCTACATATTAAATATTTTCATTGAAAAAAATAATGACTTCAGCACCAGCGTTCACAGAACGTAACTGAACATTTGTAAAATATGACACCAAATACACAAACAATATTGGTCATTGAAACACATCAAAAGATCCTTTTCCCACAAACTCCTCAAGAGTCAGATTTACGATTTAAGAACTGAAAAAAGCATCTTATTTCACCATTTTTCCAACAGCATACAACTCCTGATAATGCTTCATATCCCATCAGCATTCCTCTTTCAATTACACTCACAAACCAACACAAACATATACACAGGACCATATTTGTCCTATAAGGAACTTTCTTTTATAGCTATGGATAGAGCCCCATCTTGTGTTTTAAGAAATTCATTTATACTGTAAACAAATTAAAGTGCAGAGATGTGTGCAGCACAAATTTAATTTTGACCAACAGTAACAATTTCTGTTATTTTTCAAACAAATTCTGGTGCTTCAATAAATTTTAATAAAGTTTGCCTATTAAAGCACCAGCGAGAAAGCACCTGCCAGCCTGCGTGCGCCCCCTTGAGGTGAGGCAGAGTACTGTGCTGTGAAATATCGCGAATTGCATTTTATGTTATTGCTATTTTAATAAAAGTAGAGTAGTTTCGTAGGTAATACGAGAAGGATTAAAATGTGGGAAAGTGGATTGTGGGAACGGATCTGTATGTGAGCGTGTTAGTAAGAAGGAGGACCAAACAATAATGTGTGATATCTGCTTAGGTTAGGGTCCTCAGGCCCGTGCACCTGTGCGTAGGCTGAGAACCGCTCCAATATGGTCAAAACATGAGCAATGTGACTCGGCGAGCATGAACGTTCCCCTGCCTGTGTGAGAAATGTAGCTGATGCCGTCTGTGTAACGAAGATACGCCTCCTGCTGTGTAATCATGCCTGTTTTAATAAAAGAGACATCGCTGGGGAGGAGGAGGAGAGTCTCCGGGACGACGCGGCAGAGTTCGTGTCTGATCGGAGCGCCACTCCCCCCTGGCCAGGGGAAAAGTCTTCGAAGTCTGGTCTCAACTTGTGGTGAACTTTGTTCGTGCGCCTGTCTGAGTACACTTCTGAGGATTTCGACGACAACTGCCTGCCTCACCTGCTGACTTTCCTCTGCACTTTATTGGGCGGTCAGCAGGAATAGTTCTCTCACACGTGCATAAAAGACATTACACAGACTGCAGAAAGTCATGGTGTATAACCACCATTTCTGTAAAGTTCATATTAGCAATATGGCACACGTCATGCAACCCAGTTGTATTGGATCGTGCAGTCAGACGTGAGGCCCAATTCTCCCCTGCCTCACCCGGGGTTTCTGCCCCGGATTTGATCGAAAAAACAATTTTGACTTAATAAAATGGCAGAAATGTGTAGTCAGACTCCAATCAGTGGAAAATATTAATGTTTATTTTTGGACACTTTTTTCCTTTTTAGTGCCTCCCCTCCCCACGTCACTGTGTTAATTATGTCCTACCTGGTCAAGAGTGAATTCAGTACCCGACACTCAACAGCTGACTGGACAGTTGCACATGGCGCACTTAAGTCTTAAATCTTCTCCAACCTGGACGGGGCCCCTGATACTGCGGTGCGCCTTCAGAACTGAAGAAGCCTTCTCGATAGAAGGTGAAACATCTTCAAAAGAGAATTAAAAACCGTCCAGTTGACACAGAAAACTACCTTGGATAACTATGGCCTGGATCATTGAGAATCTACACAGACAAAATCTGTAAATGCTTTTTGACTTGCCGGCTTTCGCAAAATTGCTAAATTGCTACATACATTGCTAAATACACGCTAGCATGCATGTTGTAAGCTATCGTACCGGTATGTTTTACCATGCCCGCGCCCTATAATCCGGTGCGCCTGATGTATGTTTTAAATACAGAAATAGCACCCGTAACTGAGGCTGCACCTTTTAATACGGTGCGCCCTATGGTCGTGAAAATACGGTATATAGAACATAGGGCACGTTTGTGCGGGATATCACTCCGCGTCCGTGCAACAACAACAACCTCCTATCTTTAGTATTGCTGCGCCAACTGGTGGTCTTTTGGGTTGAGGATAGCAGTGATCTATATGTAGCTATATGTAGCTATAGCGTCATTGGCCTCCACTCCAGCCACTCCTGGTAGTTCCTCAAAAACACTGAGTTTCTAGTGGATGCACAATCTGTGGAAGCCAACATAGAAATTTCTGAAGAGCCAAAGTTCTTGCAAAAAAAATATAGTCCCCAATTAGGTTGGTTTGTTATCAGGTGACCTCACGGTGTTCTTTTATTTAAAATAAACAACTTGAGATTGTGTTATTAAATATACACACAACACCGATGATACCAGGAACTATTTTAACTTCAAGGCGAAGCTGCTTCTGCTTTGTCGACCATCGACTGATCTCCTGAAAGTCCAACACCGCTTTTTAAAAACTGAATTTTTCATCTATGGACGGAGTAGACGGCAGATGTTTCCACAGATGCTCTTCACCAGTGGTCAGTGAGTGATGCAGCAGATGAGCGGGAGTTGACTGGCTTCAACCAGCTACTGTCTCAATGTCTCCAGCCCATAGTGTGGATTCTCTACGAGATCAGACAGCAGCTTCACTCCTGAATCCTGCAGCTGGTTCTGACTCAGGTCCAGTTCTCTGAGATGGGAGGGATTGGACCTCAGCGCCGAGGCCAGAGAGTCACAGCTGATCTTTGATAACCTGCAGTCAATCAATCTAAAAAATGCAGGATAAGGTTATACGGTGCAGGTCTGCATGTTATCTGCGTCAGTACTAAACCTACGTTAGTTTTTAGTTGGGTCAGACCTGAATTCACGATATTACAAGGAATTTTTTTAATGTGGTGCATCACAGCAGTATTGAGAACAGCCTCACTTCACCATCTTAGCAGCTGGTATATAGGTAGAAAAATGAAGACTGACCTGAGCCTCTCCAGTTTACAGTTTGGACTCTCCAGTCCAGAACAGAGCCGCTTCACTCCTGAATCCTGCAACGTGTTGAAGCTCAGGTCCAGAACCCTCAGATGGGAGAGGTTGGACTTCAGAGCTGAGGCCACAGAATCACAGCTGGTCTTGGATAAACTGCAGCCACTTAGTCTAAAATAACAATTATTTTGAGAGAAGACAAATAAAAATCAACATGTACCAGAGCAAAACACAGCTTACAAGCAACAAACCTCTGGTCCTGCACCGGCTTATCTGCCGTATGTTCATATTTTGGGTTCTTTCAGGGCGGTTGGACAAGATCTACACCGTATGTAAAGTGTGTAGGTCAAAATACCTTCCAAGTTTGTGAGACCACATTTCTCAATAGCACTCAACTCTTGTCAGGAGTTGGGACAAAGCGACCCACTCCTGATAGCTTGTGGGCGATGCTGCAGCGACCCTGCAATCCCTCCACTCTCTGGTGAAACCAAATCAAAGGTTTTAGACACTGCTGGATGCTGGAAGGGTGGCTATAGTCTGGACGCAGAGTTCCCCTGACTGCACAGTTCTCCAGCAATGATTGACAGCTGGTGTCACTTGTTCTCCAGGTGAGAAAAGGAAAGAGAGCCACCCCACAGTGTGTTTGATTGCCCCACTGCAAGCTCAATGCTGCCAGCAAACATTGGTTTCTGTGGTTGGACTGACCTGCTGCCCCTTTAAGAGGGAGGCAGGTTTGGGCTTCTGGCTGGAATGAAGCCACCTAAGATGAGAACGATTGCAGGCTTTCGGTACCAAGGTTTAACAGGGTGCTCACTTCACACTTGGACTTTTCTCTTTTTTGGATGGGATTTCTCAGTAGAGAAGGGGCATGGCACACTGCAGCAGCTTTCTTTTGGGGTTGTCTAGTTTTCCTTCTGATCTTTAAAAGACAGGAAGAACCATTTTTGATTTGTCTGAATGTTTGGGCGGTTTTGTGGCCAGCCTAAAATAAAACAAGACAAATCTACAACTGATACTTCCTTTCTAGTCATTGATGACCATCCTCACATGGGGCAGATTTCCACAACCAATTTAATACTGCAAATCTATCCTGTGTGGTCTTTTTTCCGAGAACTGTAACACTACGTTTATAACAAAGATCAAACATGTAAACAGTTATTGTCTAACTAGTTACACCTGGGAAAGTACTGGATCATCTCTGACTGACCTGAGAGTCTCCAGCTTACAGAGAGGATCCTGGAGAAAACCACAGAGCAGCTTCACTCCTGGATCCTTCAGCTGGTTCCCACTCAGCTCCAGAACCCTCAGATGGGAGGGATTGGACCTCAGCGCCGAGGCCAGAGAGTCACAGCTGATCTCTGATAACCTGCAGTACTTTAATCTGAATGACAGATAAAAGATGCCATTTTACAGTTCTTGCACATACAGTAATCATTTAGTGTTGGTTCATAAAAGCCGGCAGTTCCTTCTGCCACCATAAACCAGATCAGCTTTCAGTCTTTTTCATTTCAGTATTTAATTTACTGCATACCTGAGAGTCTCCAGCTTACAGAGAGGATCCTGGAGAAAACCACAGAGCTGCTTCACTGCTGGATCCTTTAGCTGGTTGTAGCTCAGCTCCAGAACCCTCAGATGGGAGGGATTGGACCTCAGCGCCGAGGTCAGAGAGTCACAGCTGATCTCTGATAAACTGCAGCCACTCAGTCTGGATAAGGAATCATGGCAAGAAATGATCTCTTATTGGAGGAAAAGTCATATTACACTTGCTCAAAATCATTATTTCATTTTATTTCATTATTTAATCAGGGCCCTTGGAGTCAGGAGAGCTCTGCCCCCCCCACTGATAAACTGGGATATTACAGCAACAACATAGTTAAAAAGTATCTATAAAATTGACTTTCAATGGCTCATTTAAATTCATACTACACTTCTCTTCTCCAAAAGTCAATGGAGTTTATCTTGAAGCCTTTTATTGTTTAGTTGTTATGTCGAAGATAAAAGAAAGCTGACCTGAGAGTCTCCAGCTCACAGAGAGGATCCTGGAGAAAACCACAGAGCAGCTTCACTCCTGGATCCTTCAGCTTGGTCTCAGTCAGCTCCAGAACCCTCAGATGGGAGGGATTGGACCTCAGCGCCGAGGCCAGAGAGTCACAGCTGATCTCTGATAACCTGCAGCACCACAGCCTGGAAAACCAATAAATGGGGCAAATAAAAACACATTTCTAAATCTGAAAGTGAAGAGAAAAGCAGAAAATGTAAAGAAATTTAGAAAAGACCAACAGAGGCCTCCTGACCTGAGCGTCTCCAGTCTGCAGTTTGGATGCATCATTGCAGAAGACAGTAACTTTACGGCATCTGCCAGGCTTTTGTTCTTGCTTAAGCTCAGCTCCCGTAGATGAGAAGGGTTTGACGTCATTGCTGAGGCCACAACTTCCCAATGACTCTTTGAAAGAAAACTATCAGACAGTCTGTTGTGTATGAAACAAAAATAGTGAGTCAAACTTTGGGATTTCTAATCAACTTATCTGAGAATCTACCTCAACACAAATGTAGCTCATTTCCTGGAAAAGCTAAATTCAACACCGTAGAGCAACAGTTTGAACGACCATCAGATCTGAAATGCAACTGAATTATTCTTAACATTTGTCTTATTTTAGAACAGCTCATAATTACTCAATATTTAAAATGATTGTAGCAAATGGTTTAAAGAAACGTGAATCTTTTTATCTATTTATCAGCTCTTTGGATATTTTGCATTTCATCCAATTTGTACGATCGTGCGTCAAGTCTTAATTCAGCGATCCGATCGATGACATCAGAGTCTCTGGTTGCATCGATTGCCCTCAGCTTCTGTTACATCTGCCTGTTTTCCTTCAAATCATTTTCACTGCACCTTTTTTTGCTGGTGATGAAGTTGCCACCTAACGGGTGTGGAAAGGGTCAAACAACTTTGTGGGTCACATAAAGGCTCCAAACGGAACCGCCACAAAGACGTAAAACACCCATTTAAACCAACGAGGCCGGCTGTTTTTACGTTGAACAAATGAAGCAAAATAGTCACGTGTCATTAGTTAAAATGTGTTTTTCTGTCGTTTGAATACGATGTATACAAACAAACAAAAGTTATTTAATTACATGACAGTAATTTCATGATAGTCAGTTAACTTGTGGCTCCTATTATTCCTGCCTTATGTTGGTTTGTCTGGATTGAACTTTGAACTTATATCCAGCCAGTGTTGAACATTTCTGAATGAATTGTTTTTTGTTTTAATTTATGGACGCTGCAATGGAGATAAAGAATTGAAGGAATGACCACTGGAGGGGGTATTGCTACCTGACATGATCGACTCGCTTGATTTAAACGCCGATGTCCGGCCCCAAAAATCTTTACTTACACGGCCTTCCTGCAGTTCCTCACAGCTGGAATCAGGCGACGTCGTCCCTCCACTGAGGTGTTGTACTGCTGCAGGTCCAGCTCATCCAGAACCTCCTCTGACATCTGCAGCAGGTAGGCCAGAGCTGAACAGTGGAACACTGACAGTTCCCTCTCTGATTTCTTCTCTGACTTCAGGAACTCTTGGATCTCCTGATGGACTGACTGATCCTTCATCTCCATCAGACAGTGGAAGATGTTGATGCTTCTGTCTGGGGAGATTTCATCACTGTTCACCTCCTTCAGGTTGTTGAGGACCTTCTGGATGGTTTCTGGGTGGTTCTCCATCTGATCCAACAGTCCACCCAAGATCCTCTGATTGGACTCCAGAGAGAGACCATGAAGGAAGCGAACAAACAAGTCCAGGTGGCCATTTTCACTTTCAAGAGATTTCATTAGTGCTCTCATGAGGAAGTCATCTAGAGATATGACTGGATCGTTATTTAACAACCCAGCAAACCGGAAAAAGGGGTTTGATTTAGAATATTTTAGGAACTGATTTATAACCGCTGTGTCTTTCCTGGTGTAACAGTGGAACATGTAGACGGCAGCCAGAAACTCCTGAATGCTCAGATGAACAAAGCAGTAGACTGATTTCTGGAAGATCACACTCTCTCTTTTGAAGATCTCTGTACAAACTCCTGAGTACACCGACACCTCGGAGACGTCCAGTCCACATCGCTTCAGGTCTTTTGAGTAGAACATGATGTTTCCTTTCTTCAGATGTTTAAACGCCAGCCGACCCAACTTCAGAAGGAGTTCTTTATCAGCCTCAGTCAGTTCCTCTGGTCTCTGCTTTCCTCCATACTTCTGCTTCTTCCTCTTTATCTGAACCCTCAGGAAGTGTGAGTAGAGGTCAGTCAGGGTTTTGGGCAGCTCTCCTCTCTGGTCTCTGGTCATCATGTCCTCCAGAACTATAGCAGTGATCCAGCAGAAAACTGGGATCAGACACATGATGTGGAGGCTCCTGGAGGCCTTGATGTGTGAGATGATTCTCTTGGACAGATCTTCATCACTGAACCTCCTCCTGAAGTACTCCTCCTTCTGGGAGTCAGTGAAGCCTCGTACTTCTGTGATCCTGCCAACACACGAGGGAGGAATCTGATAGGCTGCTGCAGGTCTGGAGGTGATCCAGATGAGAGCTGAGGGAAGCAGGTTCCCCTGGATGAGGTTCACCAGGAGCACCTCAACTGACGATACTTGTGTGACATCAGAGATGAGCCGATGCTTGTTGAAACCCAGTGAAAATCTGCTTTCATCCAGGCCATCAAAGATGAACAGAAGTTTCCAGACAGTCAGATCTTCTGCTCTGATCTTCTGTAATGTTGGATGGAAAACATGAAGCAGTGAGAGAAGACTGTGCTGCTCATCTCTGATCAAGTTCAGCTCCCTCCATGAGAGTGGAAGCACCAGACTGATGTCTTGGTTCTCCAAACCTTCTGCCCAGTCCAGACTGAACTTCTGCACTGAGAAGGTTTTTCCAACGCCGGCGACACCGTTGGTCAGAACCACTCTGATGTGTCTCTGTTGCTCAGATAAGACTTTGAAGATGTCCTGGCACTTGATTGGAGTGTCCTGGATGTTCTTCTTGGAGATTCTCTCAAGCTGTCTCACCTCATGTTGTGTGTCCACCTCCTCACTTTGTCCCTCAGTGATGTAGAGCTCAGTGTAGATCTTGTTCAGCAGGGTTCCACTTCCTGCTTCATTAGTTCCTTCAGTCACATGTTCACATCTTCTCTTCAGACTGATCTTATGACCTTCTATCACCTCCTGCAGATCACTTCCTGAACATAAGTAAACCAATGATTTCCATCTATAATAAATCATCAACACAACTACAAATTCATGACATCACAAGTTCAATTTTATATTGAACAGTTTTACTTTGTTTGGGCTTCATTTCAGCATCTCCAGATCTGCTTCCAGATTGTGAACAAGAGGACTCTCCTGGTGGAGCTGACTGGTCCCAGTTTGATAGGATGTGCTCCCCCCTCTCACTATGAAACACATCTCTATTAGTCCTTTGATTTATAGGATGAAAGAACCTGATCAAGACTCAATATTGTTCCAGCATTTATGTCTGAATTCATCTTTCAGTTTTAAACATGATTCTTGTTTCTAATCAACAATATTCACATTAAGTCTGTAACTATATGACTGTCTGAGGTTTAAGTGTTAAACATCTCCAATAATAAACTCACAACCTGCTGCTGTTAATGTGACTAACAGCTGGCACACAAACACATCATCACGCTTTAGTTTTCTTACATTTTCTCTGAACTTCTGAAGCCTATTATTCTACCTATGGACCGGTCACTCTTCAGGGACTCACAGCTGGGCACTGTGGACTCTGCTCTGTCCTCGTCCATCCTGAGGAAACATCAGAAATATCATGAGACTGTGATGAAGTAAATAATCTGTAGAGGTTGTAGTTAAATAATCCCAATTCACTGCATTTTTATCAAACAGGAACATTTCTAATACATTCTGGCTAACAACTGAATCAATAAATCAATGATGTCTCTGTATAATTTTCATGTTTTCAGAGTTTAAGCTGCTTTTTTTAACTGTTCCCTGCAGTGAGAAAAGAACTGGCACCTTTTCCAGCCCCTCATCCTGCAGCACTGAATGTGCTCTAAAGTTCTTTCCAGAGCAAACGTCTCTGCACTTGCAGCAACATGTTGTAGTCATGGATCCGTGAGGAGAACCGGATACAGGAAACGCCCCCACTTTGATCCCAAAACCCAACTGGTGGCCAACGGTGGTCCGGCAACGACGGGGACGCTGGTCCATCGGCCCGACAACACTGGTTTTCCACAGGCCAACATGGTGAAAGGACTGTCTTCAGCTCAGCCAATAAATTATTTGGTGCTACATAAACATACTAGTCAGGACTTTTTAACTTCCCTCCTTTGTTCCCCTCTTCAATTATTTCTAGAATCCAAGTTCTCCAAGATCACTGCTCTATTTAAAATAGATGAAAGAAATGACACCCACTCCTGCATTTCTTTCACAGTGGTTCCACAACATAGAACAATAAACCACTGTGAGAAAACCTGCAACATGAACCAAAAATCCTGTTGGTGTCCTGTGATCCTGTGTGGATTTATTTATTTAGTTATTTTGAAAGTTTATTGTCTTAAATTGGTCCAGCTGAGAGATGTTAATTTGCACACAATTAGATGTTGTTTGACAGGTAATAACAAAATATCCAGCTGTAACCTGGACTGTTGAACAACTCTAATAACTCTCAGAGCTTTTCACCTGTCACAAAAATGTCGCTCTTCCTGCTTCGTCTGAAGAGAATACTTTCACTTTTAAAACCTAATCAACAGCTTTATGGCGTATATATTACTACCATTAAAGCATTCTGGGAGGGTTTAAAGTTCTTTTAGGATCAGTAGCAAAGAGCAGAAACATAAACTAAACTTCACTTAGAAAGACTATTCAACTATAACTAAAGCCAGACTATAAGAAAGTTAAATAAGACCGATTCATTTATAATGTATAATGATGTTTTGTGCTAAAACTAAATATAACGTCTAGTTGATTCAAATCTTGATTTTATCTCCAAACACAACTGTCAATTCTTTTCAATAATGCTCTTCGTTTACTCACCTTGTCGGTCTTCAGTCTTCCTGCTTAGTCTGAAAGGAATACTTTTAAAAACTCGTTTGTTGGGTTCCCAGTTTCTGGGACCGTTGTTGCTGGTGTCTACCTGCAGGGGGCGTGGAGGAGCCGCTCATCAGCCACAGCTGGCCCCGCAGACACACGCACCTGCGGTCTCTCTTCAATCTCCCGTTAGATTTAAGGACAGAACTCCCGTCTGCCAGCGGCGGAGTGTTTTCGGCCTCATCGCCAAACCCTGACTTCTGTGGCTTGACTATTAGTTTTCCTTGCGGACTTGTTTTGGACTCTCTCGAGGTCTCTCCGCCTCTCTGTGAACGCGGACCGAACTGTTCTTGTTCACTTTAAAATAAAGACGCTT
>NW_026622140.1:0-15506 GCF_003711565.1 Takifugu flavidus | reverse complement strand
CCGACGCACGCCAGGATGGCAGGCGAAACAACTGGAGTGGCCCCACTCCAGCACCTGCGGCCGGACGGAGGAAGGCACGAACATTCGGTCCCGAGGCCTGTTCCCAGGATCTGGCTCGTCTCTCTGGGCTTGCTCGACGGCCGTCTCGATCGGCCAGGAGATGACCCCTATGACCCGGGCCGGGGGAACGATGGTGTCAGGGTCCCTGGGGGCGCCGGGGAATTCCTCCGGAAACTGGCGGGAGAGGGCATCAGCCCGGATATTCTTGGAACCTGGACGGAAAGTGAGGGTGAAATCAAACCGACTGAAGAAGAGAGCCCAGCGGCCCTGTCTGGGATTGAGTCTCTTGGCCGTTCTCACATAGGTCAAGTTCTTATGGTCCGACCACACAAGGAACGGGTGTCTTGCTCCCTCCAGCCAGTGTCTCCACTCCACCAAGGCTCCATAGACCGCCAGAAGTTCCCTGTTGCCCACATCGTAATTTCGTTCAGCCGGATCAAAACGGCGGGAAAAGTAGGCACATGGGTGAATCTTCTGGTCTGCCTCGGACCGCTGGGAGAGGACTGCCCCGATGCCCGCGTCCGAAGCATCGACCTCGACGATGAACTGCCGAGCGGGGTCTGGATGGGCGAGCAACGGAGCCGTCGTGAACCTGTCCTTGAGGGCCGAGAAGGCGGTCTCAGCCTCCGGTGTCCAGGTGAAAGGGCGCGAGGTGGAGGTGAGAGAGAGAGAGAGGGGCAGCCACTTGGCTGAACCCTTTGATGAACCGCCGGATGAACCCGGCGAACCCAAGGAACCGGCGAAGCTGAGTGCGGTCGGTGGGGCGTGGCCACTCCACCACCGCCTGGATCTTGGCCGGATCTGCGCGCACCCGCCCCTCCTCCACGATGTAGCCGAGGTACCCCACTGAGGCGGAGTGGAAGACGCACTTCTCGGCTTTAATGAAGAGTCGGTTCTCCAAAAGCCGTTGGAGGACCAGGCGAACATGCTGGTGGTGCTCCTCCATGGTGCGGGAGAAGATCAAGATGTCGTCCAAGTAGACCACCACAAAGACGTTGATCATGTCTCGGAGCACATCGTTGACCAACTCCTGGAAGACGGCGGGGGCGTTGGAGAGGCCGAAGGGCATGACCAGGTATTCGAAGTGCCCGAGGTGAGTGTTGAAGGCGGTCTTCCATTCGTCCCCTTTCCTGATCCGCACCAAGTGGTAAGCGTTGCGGAGGTCTAACTTGGTGAACACCCGGGCATGAGTGAGAGGCTCGAACGTGGAACTCATAAGGGGAAGAGGGTACTTATTCTTAACGTGATGTTGTTAAGTTTGCGGAAGTCGATGCAGGGCCTCAGGCCGCCATCCTTCTTGGCCACAAAGAAGAAACCTGCTGCTAAGGGGGATGAAGATGGTCTTATGATACCAGAGGCAAGGGATTCTGTGATGTAATTGCGCATCACCTCCTTCTCTGGGATGGAGAGATTGTAAAGTCGACCCGTGGGGTAGGGAGCCCCGGGGAGGAGGTAGATGGGGCAATCATAGGGCCGGTGAGGGGGAAGGGACAGAGCATTGTCCTTACTGAACACTGGGGCTAAATCATGGTAGATAGGGGGAACACCAGTGAGATCCGGGGGAGTGAGCGCGGGCCGGGGATTACCGTATTGGCCCGAATATAAGACGACCCTGATTATAAGACGACCCTCTTTTTCAAGACTCAAGTTTGAAAAAAGACTTTTTGAACACCAAATTTAATTTATACAGAAAATAATTACAGTACATCTGAAACAAATGATTATATCTTCGACCCACTTTTCTCCAGATTGTCGCTACATTTCTCTATTTTCTGTTATCTCTTCTCTTATTTTCTTCTCTTTTCTTTCTTACCGCTATTTTTTACTTTTCTTCTTCGTGAGAGGGGTTCGCTTTGGCCTGGGACGTTAAGTTCAGCATTCGCTTTAAATATATCTGGCGCCATCTAGCGTTGTGAATGGGTATAATGTCTAGACCGCGAATGTAAGACGACCCCCACTTTTTCAGTCTTATTTCAACGCAAAAAACACCGTCTTATATTCGGGCCAATACGGTACTGGATGGAGAGGGGGCGGAGCGAAGGCAGTTGGCGTGACAGGCCACGCTCCACCCCAGGATCCGACCCGAAGCCCATGAGATGTGGGGGTCGTGCCTTTCCAACCATGGTCTTCCTAACACGAGTGGAGCGGTGGGGGCGTGCAAAACCAGGAAACGTGTACTCTCTATGTGATTACCCGAGAGTGTTAGGGTGAGTGGGATGGTGCGATGCGTGATGTTACCCAGAGAGCGGCCATCGATCGCCTGGGGGGACAGGGAGCGATCGAGAGGAACCAGGGGAATGCCAGCTTGACGCGCGAGAGAAAAGTCCATCAGGGACTCATCAGCCCCAGAGTCAATGAGAACACTCACCGGAATAGACTCCTTATCCCAGGAGAGGGTTGCGGGGAAGAGGCGGTTGTGTTGCTCGGTGGGTTGGGGAATCACAGCTCGGCTCACCAGTACTCCCCCTACTGGTGAGCAGACCCTTTTGGTCGGACGGGGCAGGCTTGGATGAAGTGGCCGTTGTTTCCGCAGTACAGGCACAACTGGTCTCGGAGTCTTTGCTCCCGCTCCTGCCGTGAGAGACGGGACCGGCCGATCTGCATGGCTTCCTCTCCGGCTCTGGGGGAGGAGTGAGCTGGGGATTGCCAGGGGATGTGAGGAGGCGGGGCGGCAGTGCTGGTAGGGGAGAAGTCAGGGGCAGAGGAAGTGCGGTGGGAGAGTTGGCGGGTAGAACCGCCCGCACGTTGGGCGCGCTCCTGGCGGCGCTCCCGTAGTCGTTCATCCATCTGGAGCGAGAGGGTGATCAGCTCGTTGAGTGACGAGGGGCGGTCCCTCACAATCAGGTCCTTGATTGCCTCACTCAGGCCCCGTCGATAGACGCTACGGAGCGCGGTCTCGCCCCAGCGGCTCTCTGCAGCCAGGATGCGGAACTCAAGGGTGTACTCCGCAACTGACCGTGACCCCTGCTGGAGAGCGAGCAGACGACTCGCGGCGTCTTTACCGTAGGTGGGGTGCTCGAACACAGCCTTGAACTCCCGTCGAAAGGCGCTGTAGTCTGAGGAGAGGCGGGGGTCCAGGTCGACGGCAGCTATGGCCCAGCTCAATGCCTTGTCGGCCAGGAGGGAGGTTATAAATCCAACCTTGGCCTCGTCGGAAACAAATCTGGAGGGCTGATGGCGGAAGAGCAGCTCACATTGGTGGAGGAACCCCTTGCCCAGGTCGAAATCCCCGCCGAACACACGGGGGCTGGCAAGGTTGGGCTCGGCTCGGAGAGAAAGTGGGAGAGATGGTTCTGATGGAGCAGCCCCACCGGGGTCGCTGCCTAGCTTCTGCCGAATGGCAGCCAAAACGGTTGCCATGGCGGACATCTGGTTGGAGAGGGCGGACAGGGTACTGGAGGTGGTCTGGGAGGAGCTCTGGAGCTCGGAAATCTCCCCTTGGATGGTGGGGAAGGCCTTGGTTAGCTCCGACTGAAGGGAGCAGAGCTGGGCAGAATGGGCCTCCACTCTTCTTTCGAGGGGGGAGGGTAACGTGGGGGTCCTAGGGCCGCCCGGCTCCCCGGGGTTCCACCTTGACTCATCTTGGCTTGATCTTTCTGTTACGCTCGAGAGGACTGGCGGTCAAGTGTGGCGGAACCCCAAAGAAGGCAGACAGACACGGGAATTAAAAGTAAACTCAGAAGGTTTAATGAAGCAAAAAAAAACCAGGAGGGAAGAAACTAAATGAGAGAGGCCGAGACAAACTATAGGTGCGTGATGCGGCAGACGAACCAAGTTCGAGATCCAGGGGCGAGAGTCCGTGGGGGGGTCCAAGTGTCCAGAGGACAGGAGAAATCCGTCCGAGGAAGGGGAAGAGGAAGAGGTCAGAGGAAGAGGGGCTAGGAAGGTTGCAGAGGAGCCGGGGGAGACGCTGGAAGTCGCAGGGAGTCGCTGGAAGACGCAGGGAGACGCAGGGAGTCGCTGGGGAGCCTGGAGAGATGCTGGGTCAACGGGAAGTGTTGCCAAAAACATCAGTAAGATCAAGCAATGGCCTGAGTGCATAGGGGCCTTTTATGGGTGCAGAGTCATTTGGGCGGATTGGGTGCAGCTGAAGGAGAGGGCCCAGGTGGTGGTGGTTGAGCTGATTGCCCAGGAGGAGGTGGGGCCAGAGTAGGAGTCACAACAGTTATACTTGCATACATTAATACTTTCCTTTCACCCTTTTTTCTGAAAGAGAACACCATTTACTGTATGTTCTCCTTCAGAAACATCCAAAAAGAAAGGATCTTTAGAGTGCCTGTTTAAGGGCAATGAATGCTTTCTCTCCCTCAATTGTCCATGTCAACTGAGCTGTCAAATTACGCATTCCCTGTTCATTCACCATTGCACGTAGGGGTGTAGTCTTTTCTGAATATCCAGGAATAAAATGTGTACTATAGCCCGAGAGACCCAGAAATTACAACATTTCAGATAATCATGTTGCATTCACCTCTGTTTTGAGAAACTTTTGTCTCCTGACCAAAAGTGATGGTTCCCCACGAGCAGACGTCAAAAACGTCATAATGTGACCGCAGCATGAGTTTTCAGATGATCATGTTGCATTCACCTCTGTTTTGAAATAAATGTATCTCCTGAGCAAAAGTGATGGTTTCCCCACGAGAAAACGTCAGAAACGTCATAATGTGAGCGCAGCATGAGTTTTCAGGTGATCATGTTGCATTCACCTCTGTTTTGAAATAAATGTATCTCCTGACCAAAAGTGATGGTTTCCCCACGAGAAAACGTCAGAAACGTCATAATGTGACCGCAGCATGAGTTTTCAGGTGATCATGTTGCATTTACATCTGTTTTGAGAAACTTGTATCTCCTGACCAAAAGTGATGGTTTCCCCACGAGAAAACGTCAGAAACGTCATAATGTGACTGCAGCATGAGTTTTCAGGTGATCATGTTGCATTCACCTCTGTTTTGAAATAAATGTATCTCCTGAGCAAAAGTGATGGTTTCCCCACGAGAAAACGTCAAAAACGTCATAATGTGAGCACAGCAAGAGTTTTCAGATGATCATGTTGCATTAACCTCTGTTTTGAAATAAATGTATCTCCTGACCAAAAGTGATGGTTTACCCACGAGAAAATGTCAAAAACGTCATATGTGAGCGCAGCATGAGTTTTCAGGTGCTCATGTTGCATTTACCACTGTTTTGAGAAACTTGTATCTCCTGACCAAAAGTGATGGTTTCCCCACGAGAAAACGTCAGAAACGTCATAATGTGAGCGCAGCATGAGTTTTCAGGTGATCATGTTGCATTCACCTCTGTTTTGAGAAACTTGTATCTCCTGACCAAAAGTGATGGTTTCCCCACGAGAAAACGTCAAAAACGTCATAATGTGAGCGCAGCATGAGTTTTCAGGTGATCATGTTGCATTCACCTCTGTTTTGAAATAAATGTATCTCCTGAGCAAAAGTGATGGTTTCCCCACGAGAAAACGTCAGAAACGTCATAATGTGACCGCAGCATGAGTTTTCAGGTGATCATATTGCATTTACCTCTGTTTTGAGAAACTTGTATCTCCTGACCAAAAGTGATGGTTTCCCCACGAGAAAACGTCAAAAACGTCATAATGTGACCGCAGCATGAGTTTTCAGGTGATCATGTTGCATTTACATCTGTTTTGAAATAAATTTATCTCCTGAGCAAAAGTGATGGTTTCCCCACGAGAAAACGTCAAAAACGTCATCATGTGAGCGCAGCATGAGTTTTCAGATGATCATGTTGCATTTACCTCTGTTTTGAAATAAATGTATCTCCTGACCAAAAGTGATGGTTTCCCCACGAGGAAAACGTCAAAAACGTCATAATGTGAGCGCAGCATGAGTTTTCAGGTGATCATGTTGTATTCACCTCTGTTTTGAAATAAATTTATCTCCTGACCAAAAGTGATGGTTTCCCCACGAGAAAACGTCAAAAACGTCATAATGTGAGCGCAGCATGAGTTTTCAGGTGATCATGTTGCATTTACATCTGTTTTGAGAAACTTGTATCTCCTGACCAAAAGTGATGGTTTCCCCACGAGAAAACGTCAAAAACGTCATAATGTGAGCGCAGCATGAGTTTTCAGGTGACCATGTTGCATTCACCTCTGTTTTGAAATAAATGTATCTCCTGAGCAAAAGTGATGGTTCCCCACGAGAAAACGTCAGAAACGTCATAATGTGACCGCAGCATGAGTTTTCAGGTGATCATATTGCATTTACCTCTGTTTTGAGAAACTTGTATCTCCTGACCAAAAGTGATGGTTTCCCCACGAGAAAACGTCAGAAACGTCATAATGTGACCGCAGCATGAGTTTTCAGGTGATCATGTTGCATTACATCTGTTTTGAGAAACTGTATCTCCTGACCAAAAGTGATGGTTTCCCCACGAGAAAACGTCAAAAACGTCATAATGTGACCGCAGCATGAGTTTTCAGGTGATCATGTTGCATTCACCTCTGTTTTGAAATAAATGTATCTCCTGAGCAAAAGTGATGGTTTCCCCACGAGAAAACGTCAGAAACGTCATAATGTGAGCACAGCAAGAGTTTTCAGATGATCATGTTGCATTAACCTCTGTTTTGAAATAAATGTATCTCCTGACCAAAAGTGATGGTTTACCCACGAGAAAATGTCAAAAACGTCATATTGTGAGCGCAGCATGAGTTTTCAGGTGCTCATGTTGCATTTACCACTGTTTTGAGAAACTTGTATCTCCTGACCAAAAGTGATGGTTTCCCCACGAGAAAACGTCAGAAACGACATAATGTGAGCGCAGCATGAGTTTTCAGGTGATCATGTTGCATTCACCTCTGTTTTGAGAAACTTGTATCTCCTGACCAAAAGTGATGGTTTCCCCACGAGAAAACGTCAAAAACGTCATAATGTGAGCGCAGCATGAGTTTTCAGGTGATCATGTTGCATTCACCTCTGTTTTGAAATAAATGTATCTCCTGAGCAAAAGTGATGGTTTCCCCACGAGAAAACGTCAGAAACGTCATAATGTGACCGCAGCATGAGTTTTCAGGTGATCATATTGCATTTACCTCTGTTTTGAGAAACTTGTATCTCCTGACCAAAAGTGATGGTTTCCCCACGAGAAAACGTCAAAAACGTCATAATGTGACCGCAGCATGAGTTTTCAGTGATGATCATGTTGCATTTACATCTGTTTTGAAATAAATTTATCTCCTGAGCAAAAGTGATGGTTTCCCCACGAGAAAACGTCAAAAACGTCATCATGTGAGCGCAGCATGAGTTTTCAGATGATCATGTTGCATTTACCTCTGTTTTGAAATAAATGTATCTCCTGACCAAAAGTGATGGTTTCCCCACGAGAAAACGTCAAAAACGTCATAATGTGAGCGCAGCATGAGTTTTCAGGTGATCATGTTGTATTCACCTCTGTTTTGAAATAAATTTATCTCTGACCAAAAGTGATGGTTTCCCCACGAGAAAACGTCAAAAACGTCATAATGTGAGCGCAGCATGAGTTTTCAGGTGATCATGTTGCATTTACATCTGTTTTTAGAAACTGTATCTCCTGACCAAAAGTGATGGTTTCCCCACGAGAAAACGTCAAAAACGTCATAATGTGAGCGCAGCATGAGTTTTCAGGTGATCATGTTGCATTCACCTCTGTTTTGAAATAAATGTATCTCCTGAGCAAAAGTGATGGTTTCCCCACGAGAAAACGTCAAAAACGTCATAATGTGAGCACAGCAAGAGTTTTCAGATGATCATGTTGCATTAACCTCTGTTTTGAAATAAATGTATCTCCTGACCAAAAGTGATGGTTACCCACGAGAAAATGTCAAAAACGTCATATTGTGAGCGCAGCATGAGTTTTCAGGTGCTCATGTTGCATTTACCACTGTTTTGAGAAACTTGTATCTCCTGACCAAAAGTGATGGTTTCCCCACGAGAAAACGTCAGAGAAACGTCATAATGTGAGCGCAGCATGAGTTTTCAGGTGATCATGTTGCATTCACCTCTGTTTTGAGAAACTTGTATCTCCTGACCAAAAGTGATGGTTTCCCCACGAGAAAACGTCAAAAACGTCATAATGTGAGCGCAGCATGAGTTTTCAGGTGATCATGTTGCATTCACCTCTGTTTTGAAATAAATGTATCTCCTGAGCAAAAGTGATGGTTTCCCCACGAGAAAACGTCAGAAACGTCATAATGTGACCGCAGCATGAGTTTTCAGGTGATCATATTGCATTTACCTCTGTTTTGAGAAACTTGTATATCCTGACCAAAAGTGATGGTTTCCCACGACGAGAAAAACGTCAAAAACGTCATAATGTGACCGCAGCATGAGTTTTCAGGTGATCATGTTGCATTTACATCTGTTTTGAAATAAATTTATCTCCTGAGCAAAAGTGATGGTTTCCCCACGAGAAAACGTCAAAAACGTCATCATGTGAGCGCAGCATGAGTTTTCAGATGATCATGTTGCATTTACCTCTGTTTTGAAATAAATGTATCTCCTGACCAAAAGTGATGGTTTCCCCACGAGAAAACGTCAAAAACGTCATAATGTGAGCGCAGCATGAGTTTTCAGATGATCATGTTGCATTCACCTCTGTTTTGAAATAAATGTATCTCCTGACCAAAAGTGATGGTTTCCCCACGAGAAAACGTCAAAATCGTCATAATGTGAGCGCAGCATGAGTTTCAGTGGATCATGTGCAGTCACCTCTTTTGAAAATAAATGTATCTCCTGACCAAAAGTGATGGTTTCCCCACGAGAAAACGTCAAAAACGTCATAATGTGAGCGCAGCATGAGTTTTCAGGTGATCATGTTGCATTTTACCTTGTTTTGAGAAATTGTATATCCTGACCAAAAGTGATGGTTTCCCCACGAGAAAACGTCAAAAACGTCATAATGTGACCGCAGCATGAGTTTTCAGGTGATCATGTTGCATTTACATCTGTTTTGAAATAAATTTATCTCCTGAGCAAAAGTGATGGTTTCCCCACGAGAAAACGTCAAAAACGTCATCATGTGAGCGCAGCATGAGTTTTCAGATGATCATGTTGCATTTACCTCTGTTTTGAAATAAATGTATCTCCTGACCAAAAGTGATGGTTTCCCCACGAGAAAACGTCAAAAACGTCATAATGTGAGCGCAGCATGAGTTTTCAGGTGATCATGTTGTATTCACCTCTGTTTTGAAATAAATTTATCTCCTGACCAAAAGTGATGGTTTCCCCACGAGAAAACGTCAAAAACGTCATAATGTGAGCGCAGCATGAGTTTTCAGGTGATCATGTTGCATTTACATCTGTTTTGAGAAACTTGTATCTCCTGACCAAAAGTGATGGTTTCCCCACGAGAAAACGTCAAAAACGTCATAATGTGAGCGCAGCATGAGTTTTCAGGTGACCATGTTGCATTCACCTCTGTTTTGAAATAAATGTATCTCCTGAGCAAAAGTGATGGTTTCCCCACGAGAAAACGTCAGAAACGTCATAATGTGACCGCAGCATGAGTTTTCAGGTGATCATATTGCATTTACCTCGTTTTGAGAAACTTGTATCTCCTGACCAAAAGTGATGGTTTCCCCACGAGAAAACGTCAAAAACGTCATAATGTGAGCGCAGCATGAGTTTTCAGGTGATCATGTTGCATTCACCTCTGTTTTGAAATAAATGTATCTCCTGACTAAAAGTTCTGGTTTCCCCACGAGAAAACGTCAAAGACGTCATAATGTGAGCGCAGCATGAGTTTTCAGATGATCATGTTGCATTCACCTCTGTTTTGAAATAAATGTATCTCCTGACCAAAAGTGATGGTTTCCCCACGAGAAAACGTCAAAAACGTCATAATGTGAGCGCAGCATGAGTTTTCAGTGTCACGTGTGCATTCACCTCTGTTTTGAAATAAATGTATCTCCTGACCAAAAGTGATGGTTTCCCCACGAGAAAACGTCAAAAACGTCATAATGTGAGCGCAGCATGAGTTTTCAGGTGATCATGTTGCATTTACATCTGTTTTGAGAAACTTGTATATCCTGACCAAAAGTGATGGTTTCCCACGAAGAGAAAACGTCAAAATCGTCATAATGTGAGCGCAGCATGAGTTTTCAGGTGATCATGTTGCATTCACCTCTGTTTTGAAATAAATGTATCTCCTGACCAAAAGTGATGGTTTCCCCACGAGAAAACGTCAAAAACGTCATAATGTGAGCGCAGCATGAGTTTTCAGGTGATCATGTTGCATTTACATCTGTTTTGAGAAACTTGTATCTCCTGACCAAAAGTGATGGTTTCCCCACGAGAAAACGTCAAAAACGTCATAATGTGACCGCAGCATGAGTTTTCAGGTGATCATGTTGCATTCACCTCTGTTTTGAAATAAATGTATCTCCTGAGCAAAAGTGATGGTTTCCCCACGAGAAAACGTCAGAAACGTCATAATGTGAGCGCAGCATGAGTTTTCAGGTGATCATGTTGCATTCACCTCTGTTTTGAAATAAATGTATCTCCTGACCAAAATTGATGGTTTCCCCACGAGAAAACGTCAGAAACGTCATAATGTGACCGCAGCATGAGTTTTCAGGTGATCATGTTGCATTTACATCTGTTTTGAGAAACTTGTATCTCTGACCAAAAGTGATGGTTTCCCCACGAGAAAACGTCAGAAACGTCATAATGTGACCGCAGCATGAGTTTTCAGGTGATCATGTTGCATTACATCTATTTTGAGAAACTTGTATCTCCTGACCAAAAGTGATGGTTTCCCCACGAGAAAATGTCAAAAACGTCATAATGTGAGCGCAGCATGAGTTTTAGGTGAATGTTGCATTTACCTCTGTTTTGAGAAACTTGTATATCCTGACCAAAAGTGATGGTTTCCCCACGAGCAACGTCAGAAACGTCATAATGTGACAGCAGCATGAGTTTTCAGGTGATGATCATGTGCATTCACCTCTGTTTTGAAATAAATGTATCTCCTGACCAAAAGTGATGGTTTCCCCAACTTTGAGTTTCCCCACGAGAAAACGTCAAAAACGTCATAATGTGAGCGCAGCATGAGTTTTCAGGTGATCATGTTGCATTCACCTCTGTTTTGGAAGAAATGTATCTCCTGAGCAAAAGTGATGGTTTCCCCACAGAAAACGTCAGAAACGTCATAATGTGACCGCAGCATGAGTTTTCAGGTGATCATGTTGAATTTACCTCTGTTTTGAGAAACTTGTATATCCTGACCAAAAGTGATGGTTTCCCCACGAGCAAACGTCAGAAACGTCATAATGTGACAGCAGCATGAGTTTTCAGGTGATCATGTTGCATTCACCTCTGTTTTGAAATAAATGTATCTCCTGAGCAAAAGTGATGGTTTCCCCACGAGAAAACGTCAAGAAACGTCATAATGTGACCGCAGCATGAGTTTTCAGGTGATCATATTGCATTTACCTCTGTTTGAGAGAACTTGTATCTCCTGACCAAAAGTGATGGTTTCCCCACGAGGAAAACGTCAAAAACGTCATAATGTGACCGCAGCATGAGTTTTCAGGTGATCATGTTGCATTTACATCTGTTTTGAAATAAATGTATCTCCTGACCAAAAGTGATGGTTTCCCCACGAGAAAACGTCAAAAACGTCATAATGTGAGCGCAGCATTAGTTTTCAGATGATCATGTTGCATTTACATCTGTTTTGAAGAAACTTGTATCTCCTGACCAAAAGTGATGGTTTCCCCACGAGAAAACGTCAAAAACGTCATAATGTGACCGCAGCATGAGTTTTCAGGTGATCATGTTGCATTTACATCTGTTTTGAAATAAATGTATCTCCTGACCAAAAGTGATGGTTTCCCCACGAGAAAACGTCAAAAACGTCATAATGTGACCGCAGCATTAGTTTTCAGATGATCATGTTGCATTTACATCTGTTTTGAGAAACTTGTATATCCTGACCAAAAGTGATGGTTTCCCACAGAAAACGTCAGAAACGTCATAATGTGAGCGCAGCATGAGTTTTCAGGTGATCATGTTGTATTCACCTCTGTTTTGAAATAAATGTATCTCCTGACCAAAAGTGATGGTTTCCCCACGAGAAAACGTCAAAAACGTCATAATGTGAGCGCAGCATGAGTTTTCAGGTGATCATGTTGCATTCACCTCTGTTTCGAAATAAATGTATATCCTGACCAAAAGTGATGTTTACCCCACGAGAAAACGTCAAAAACGTCATAATGTGAGCGCAGCATGAGTTTTCAGGTGATCATGTTGCATTTACATCTATTTTGAGAAACTTGTATCTCCTGACCAAAAGTGATGGTTTCCCCACGAGAAAACGTCAAAAACGTCATAATGTGAGCGCAGCATGAGTTTTCAGGTGATCATGTTGCATTATTCACCTCTGTTTTGAAATAAATGTATCTCCTGACCAAAAGTGATGTTTCCCCACGAGAAAACGTCAGAAACGTCATAATGTGACCGCAGCATGAGTTTTCAGGTGATCATATTGCATTTACCTCTGTTTTGAGAAACTTGTATCTCCTGACCAAAAGTGATGGTTTCCCCACGAGAAAACGTCAAAAACGTCATAATGTGAGCGCAGCATAAGTTTTCAGGTGATCATGTTGCATTCACCTCTGTTTCAAAATAAATGTATATCCTGACCAAAAGTGATGGTTTCCCCACCTGAAAACGTCAAAAACGTCATAATGTGAGCGCAGCATGAGTTTTCAGATGATCATGTTGCATTCACCTCTGTTTTGAATAAATGTATCTCCTGACCAAAAGTGATGGTTTCCCCACGAGAAAACGTCAAAAACGTCATAATGTGAGCGCAGCATGAGTTTTCAGGTGATCATGTTGCATTTACATCTGTTTTGAGAAACTTGTATCTCCTGACCAAAAGTGATGGTTTCCCCACGAGAAAACGTCAGAAACGTCATAATGTGACCGCAGCATGAGTTTTCAGGTGATCATGTTGCATTTACATCTGTTTTGAGAACTTGTATCTCCTGACCAAAAGTGATGGTTTCCCCACGAGAAAACATCAAAAACGTCATAATGTGAGCGCAGCATGAGTTTTCAGATGATCATGTTGCATTCACCTCTGTTTTGAAATAAATGTATCTCCTGACCAAAAGTGATGGTTTCCCCACGAGAAAACGTCAAAAACGTCATAATGTGAGCGCAGCATGAGTTTTCAGGTGATCATGTTGCATTCACCTCTGTTTTGAGAAAAATGTATCTCCTGACCAAAAGTGATGGTTTCCCCACAGAAAACGTCAAGAAACGTCATAATGTGACCGCAGCATGAGTTTTCAGGTGATCATGTTGAATTTACCTCTGTTTTGAGAAACTTGTATAACCTGACCAAAAGTGATGGTTTCCCCACGAGCAAACGTCAGAAACGTCATAATGTGACAGCAGCATGAGTTTTCAGGTGATCATGTTGCATTCACCTCTGTTTTGAAATAAATGTATCTCCTGACCAAAAGTGATGGTTTCCCCACGAGAAAACGTCAGAACGTCATAATGTGACCGCAGCATGAGTTTTCAGGTGATCATGTTGCATTTACCTCTCTGTTTTGAGAAACTTGTATCTCCTGATCAAAAGTGATGGTTTCCCCACGAGAAAACGTCAGAAACGTCATAATGTGACCGCAGCATGAGTTTTCAGGTGATCATGTTGCATTTACCTCTGTTTTGAGAAACTTGTGTCTCCTGACCAAAAGTGATGGTTTCCCCACGAGAAAACGTCAAAAACGTCATAATGTGAGCGCAGCATAAGTTTTCAGGTGATCATGTTGCATTCACCTCTGTTTCGAAATAAATGTATTCCTGACCAAAAGTGATGGTTTCCCCACCTGAAAACGTCAAAAACGTCATAATGTGAGCGCAGCATGAGTTTTCAGATGATCATGTTGCATTCACCTGTGTTTTGAAATAAATGTATCTCCTGACCAAAAGTGATGGTTTCCCCACGAGAAAACGTCAAAAACGTCATAATGTGAGCGCAGCATGAGTTTTCAGGTGATCATGTTGCATTTACATCTGTTTTGAGAAACTTGTATCTCCTGACAAAAAGTGATGGTTTCCCCACGAGAAAACGTCAGAAACGTCATAATGTGACCGCAGCATGAGTTTTCAGGTGATATGTGTGCATTTACATCTGTTTTGAGAAACTTGTATCTCCTGACCAAAAGTGATGGTTTCCCCACGAGGAAAACATCAAAAACGTCATAATGTGAGCGCAGCATGAGTTTTCAGATGATCATGTTGCATTCACCTCTGTTTTGAAATAAATGTGATCTCCTGACCAAAAGTGATGGTTTCCCCACGAAGAAAACGTCAAAAACGAACATAATGTGGAGCGCAGCATGAGTTTTCAGGTGTTCATGTTGCATTCACCTCTGTTTTGAAATAAATGTATTCCTGACCAAAAGTGATGGTTTCCCCACAGAAAACGTCAGAAACGTCATAATGTGACCGCAGCATGAGTTTTCAGGTGATCATGTTGCATTTACCTCTGTTTTGAGAAACTTGTATAACCTGACCAAAAGTGATGGTTTCCCCCGAGCAAACGTCAGAAACGTCATAATGTGACCAGCAGCATGAGTTTTCAGGTGATCATGTTGCATTCACCTCTGTTTTGAAAAAATGTATCTCCTGACCAAAAGTGATGGTTTCCCCACGAGAAAACGTCAGAAACGTCATAATGTGACCGCAGCATGAGTTTTCAGGTGATCATATTGCATTTACCTCTGTTTTGAGAAACTGTATCTCCTGATCAAAAGTGATGGTTCCCCACGAGGAAAACGTCAAAAACGTCATAATGTGACCGCAGCATGAGTTTTCAGGTGATCATGTTGCATTACATCTGTTTTGAAATAAATGTATCTCCTGACCAAAAGTGATGGTTTCCCGACGAGAAAACGTCAAAAACGTCATAATGTGAGCGCAGCATGAGTTTTCAGATGATCATGTTGCATTCACCTCTGTTTTGAAATAAATGTATCTCCTGACTAAAAGTTCTGGTTTCCCCACGAGAAAACGTCAAAAACGTCATAATGTGAGCGCAGCATGAGTTTTCAGATGATCATGTTGCTTCACCTCTGTTTTGAAAAAAATGTATCTCCTGACCAAAAGTGATGGTTCCCCACGAGAAAACGTCAAAAACGTCATAATGTGAGCGCAGCATGAGTTTTCAGGTGATCATGTTGCATTCACCTCTGTTTTGAAATAAATGTATCTCCTGACCAAAAGTGATGGTTTCCCCACGAGAAAACGTCAAAACGTCATAATGTGAGCGCGCAGCATGAGTTTTCAGGTGATCATGTTGCATTCACCTCTGTTTTGAAATAAATGTATCTCCTGACCAAAGTGATGGTTTCCCCACGAGAAAACATCAAAAACGTCATAATGTGAGCGCAGCATGATGAGTTTTCAGGTGATCATGTTGCA
>NW_026622139.1:0-13995 GCF_003711565.1 Takifugu flavidus | reverse complement strand
TTGACATCTTTAAATTTAAGAGTATTCATGGGAGTTTTATTTGGTCATTTTGCTTCTTTTCCCACATTTCTTATTTGTTTTTATTAGATTGCAATAAATCCTATAACAACACTAAAGTCAAATGACCTGCGGTTCCCACCGATAGCCGTCATTCTGATGGGTTTTTGCTGGCTGCAGCTGAAATATTCCAATGCTCCATGTCACAGAGACAGTAAATACTAAACCCTAAAGATTCTGAAGGCATGATGTAAAATAGTAACGTATAATACAGACATTTGAAGAGACAATTAAGAGAATGTTTCCATGCTTCTAAGAGTGGCCGAGGAGCCATTTAGAACTTTATAAAGATGCATTGTGTGATACCAGGAACTTATTTAACTTCAAGGAAGCTGCTTCTGCTTTGTCGACCATCGACTGATCTCCTGAAAGTCCACCAGCGCTTTTTAAAAACTGAATTTTTCATCTATGGAGGGAGTAGACGGCAGATGTTTCCACAGATGCTCTTCACCAGTGGTCAGTGAGTGATGCAGCAGATGAGCGGGAGTTGACTGGCTACATCCAGCCATGTCTCAATGTCTCCAGCCCATAGTGTGGATTCTCTACGAGATCAGACAGCAGCTTCACTCCTGAATCCTGCAGCTGGTTCTTACTCAGGTCCAGTTCTCTGAGATGGGAGGGATTGGACCTCAGCGCCGAGGCCAGAGAGTCACAGCTGATCTCTGATAACCTGCAGTGCCTTAATCTAAATAAAGAAGGGAAACTTTTATAAGGTTATAAGTGAAACCAGTATTCATCTGAAAGGTTAATCAAAGGCATGATCTGTAAATATTTAATTTAGTTACATGTTAAAAAATGATAGTAATATGTAATTACCACAATTCCAACCTCTCAGGTTTGCACTGTTCCAGAGGAGAATATATATTGTTCTGGCCCTCACTCTTCCCAGGTTCTCCCCACCTCTTTCCCTCCCATCTCATCATGGAGATCCATCTCACCTGTGGCTGATCTTTAAAGGCACAACCTGTCTTAGATGACTTCCTGTCTCCCTCACCATCTCCCTCCTCGTTGGCTGGTGTCTACCAGGCACCCTCACGTAGTTTTGTCTAATTTTGGTTACCATCTGTCGGCTCTTTCATTGTCCTTAAATCAATTTATCATGAATAAGTGGTCCCCGTGTGGCCCTCCCTCCTGAAGGAACTGGGCACAACACACACACTCAGAAAGTGTGAGGACCCTCGGATGGAATAATGGACATTTTTGAGAATGGTGTTTACCTCAGAGTTTCCAGTCGGCAGTTTGGAAAGTGGAGAAAACCACAGAGCAGCTTCACTCCTGAATCCTTCAGCTGGTTCGCACCCAGGTCCAGTTCTCTGAGATGGGAGGGATTGGACCTCAGCGCCGAGGCCAGAGAGTCACAGCTGATCCCTGATAAACTGCAGCGCTCTAATCTGAAAAATGCAGGATGAGGTTATACGGTGCAGGTCTGCATGTTATCTGCGTCAGTACTAAACCTACGTTAGTTCTTAGTTGGGTCAGACCTGAATTCACAATATTACAAGGAATTTTTTTAATGTGGTGCATCACAGTAGTGTTGAGAACAGCCTCACTTCACCATCTTAGCAGCTGGTATATAGGTAGAAAAATGAAGACTGACCTGAGCCTCTCCAGTTTACAGTTTGGACTCTCCAGTCCAGAACAGAGCCGCTTCACTCCTGAATCCTGCAACGTGTTGTAGCTCAGGTCCAGAACCCTCAGATGGGAGAGGTTGGACTTCAGAGCTGAGGCCACAGAATCACAGCTGGTCTCTGATAAACTGCAGCCACTTAACTAAAATAACAATTATTTTGAGAGAGACAAATAAAAATCAACATGTACCAGAGCAAAACACAGCTTACAAGCAACAAACCTCTGGTCCTGCACCGGCTTATCTGCCGTATGTTCCTATTTTGGGTTCTTTCATTCAGGGCGGTTGGACAAGATCTACACCGTATGTAAGTGTGTGTAGGTCACCTTCCAAGTTGAGCAGGTGATACTTCTGCATTCCTGCCACCAGTGTCTCTGCAGAAAGACTCTTCTCTACTGTTTTATATTAGATTGTAGAAAATTAGGATTTTTGGTTGGTGTCTTAGATGTTGTTGACTAAGAGCAGGTTTTTCTTTAATAACATAGAAAGATTCGATGAGAAGAGCAAATGTATTATTTTATGAGCTACTTCCACTACTATTATATACACATACTTCCATATTGTCTTAGATTGCAAGCTGCATTTATTGCATCGTTCATACAAAGTCATATTTGTGAGGAGAAAAACTCAATAAGGTCATTTTCTTTAATGACCATTACAAAAGAAGGAGGCAATGAACAAACAGATTTATCTAAAAATGTGTGAAAACCTATGGATGGAAACCTTTTTAAAATGGTTGCATTGTGTAGAATCGGTGTAGAATCAACTTGTTGACTTCTGATTTGGACTCCAGTGGAAGTGAGGTGCAACAATTGTGGATGCTGAAAGCTTCAGATCTTCATGAAGGTTTCTGTGGCTGGACTGACCTGCTGCCCCTTTAAGAGGGAGGCAGGTTGGGCTTCTGGCTGGAATGAAGCCACCTAAGATGAGAATGACTGCAGGCTTTCGGTACCAGGTTTAACAGGGTGCTCACTTCACACTTGGGCTTTTCTCTTTTTTGGGATGGCTTTTCTCAGTAGAGAAGGGGCATGGCACACTGCAGCAGCTTTCTTTTTGGGTTTCTATGTTTTCCTCTGATCTTTAAAAGACAGGAAGAACCATTTTTGATTGGTCTGAATGTTTGGGCGGTTTTGTGGCCAGCCTAAAATAAAACAAGACAAATCTACAACTGATACTTCTTTCTAGTCATTGATGACCATCCTCACATGGGACAGATTTCCACAACCAATTTATACTGCAAATCTGTCCTGTGTGGTCTTTTTTCTGAGAACTGTAACACTATTATAACAAAGATCAAACATGGAAACATTTATTGTCTAACTAGTTACACCTGGGAAAGTACTGGATCATCTCTGACTGACCTGAGAGTCTCCAGCTTACAGAGAGGATCCTGGAGAGCACCACAGAGCTGCTTCACTCCTGGATCCTCTAGACTGATGTAGCTCAGGTCCAGAACCCTCAGATGGGAGGGATTGGACCTCAGCGCCGAGGCCAGAGAGTTACAGCTGATCTCTGATAAACTGCAGTCACTCAGTCTGGATAAGGAATCATGGCAAGAAATGATCTCTTATTGGAGGAAAAGTCATATTACACTGCTCAAAATCATTATTTCATTTTATTATATTATTTAATCAGGGCCCTTGGAGTCAGGAGAGCTCTGGCCCCCCACTGATAAACTGGGATATTACAGCAACAACATAGTTAAAAAGTATCTATAAAATTGACTTTCAATGGCTCATTAAATTCATACTACACTTCTCTTCTCCAAAAGTCAATGGAGTTTATCATGAAGCCTTTCATTGTTTAGTTGTTATGTCGACGATAAAAGGAAGCTGACCTGAGAGTCTCCAGCTGACAGTTTAGACTCTCCAGTCCGGAACAGAGCAGCTTCACTGCTGGATCCTTCAGTTGGTTCTGAATGAGCTCCAGAACCCTCAGATGGGAGGGATTGGACCTCAGCGCCGAGGCCAGAGAGTCACAGCTGATCTCTGATAACCTGCAGTCCCACAGCCTGGAAAAGGAATAAATGGGGCAAATAAAAACACATTTCTAAATCTGAAAATGAAGAGAAAAGCAGAAAATGTAAAGAAATTTAGAAAAGACCAACAGAGGCCTCCTGACCTGAGCGTCTCCAGTCTGCAGTTTGGATGCATCATTGCAGAAGACAGTAACTTTAGTCTGGCATCTGTCAGGCTTTGGTTCTCGCTTAAGCTCAGCTCCCGTAGATGAGAAGGGTTTGACGTCATTGCTGAGGCCACAACTTCCCAATGACTCTTTGAAAGAAAACTACTAGACAGTCTGTTGTGTATGAAACAAAAATAGTGAGTCAAACTTTGGGATTTCTCATCAACTTATCTGAGAATCTACCTCAACACAAATGTAGCTCATTTCCTGGAAAAGCTAAATTCAACACCGTAGAGCAACAGTTTGAACGACCATCAGATCTGAAATGCAACTGAATTATTCTCAACATTTGTCTTATTTTAGAACAGCTCATAATTACTCAATATTTAAAATGATTACAGCAAATGGTTTAAAGAAACGTGCATCTTTTTATCTGTCTATCGGCTCTTTGGATATTTTGCATTTCATCCAATTTGTACGATCGTGCGTCAAGTCTTAATTCAGCGATCGATCGATGACGTCAGAGTCTCTGGTTGCATCGATTGCCCTCAGCTTCTGTTATATCTGCCTGTTTTCCTTCAAATCATTTTCACTGCACCTTTTGTTGCTAGTGATGAAGTTGCCACCTAACGGGTGTGGAAAGGCTCAAACAACTTTGTGGGTCACATAAAGGCTCCAAACGGAACCGCCACAAAGACCTAAAACACCCATTTAAACCAACGAGGCCGGCTGTTTTTACGTTGAACAAATGAAGCAAAATAGTCACGTGTCATTAGTTAAAATGTGTTTTTCTGTCGTTTGAATACGATGTATACAAACAAACAAAAGTGATTTAATGACATGACAGTAATTTCATGATAGTCAGTTAACTTGTGGCTCCTATTATTCCTGCCTAAGTTGTTGGTTTGTCTGGATTGACCTTTGAACTTATATCCAGCCAGTGTTGAACATTTCTGGATGAATTGTTGTTGTTTTAATTTATGGACGCTGCAATGGAAATAAAGAATTGAAGGAATGACCACTGGAGGGGGTATTGCTACCTGACATGATCCACTCGCTTGATTTAAACGCCGATGTCCGGCCCTAAAAATCTTTACTTACTCGGCCTTCCTGCAGTTCCTCACAGCTGGAATCAGGCGATGTCGTCCCTCATCTGAGGGGTTGTACTGCTGCAGGTTCAGCTCATCCAGAACCTCCTCTGACATCTGCAGCAGGTAGGCCAGAGCTGAACAGTGGATCTCTGACAGTTCCCTCTTGATTTCTCCCTGACTTCAGGAACTCTTGGATCTCCTGATGGACTGACTGATCCTTCATCTCCATCAGACAGTGGAAGATGTTGATGCTTCTGTCTGGGGGGAGATTCATCACTGTTCTCCTCCTTCAGGTTGTTGAGGACCTTCTGGATGGTTTCTGGGTGGTTCTCCATCTGATCCAACAGTCCACCCAAGATCCTCTGATTGGACTCCAGAGAGAGACCATGAAGGAAGCGAACAAACAAGTCCAGGTGGCCATTTTCACTTTGAGAGATTTCTTAGTGCTCTCCTGAGGAAGTCATCAAGAGATGTGCTGATGTTTTTGTGCAAAATCAAGTAAACCTGGAAAAGGGGTTTGGTTTGGAATATTTTAGGAACTGATTTATAACCGCTGTGTCTTTCCTGGTGTAACGGTGGTGGAACATGTAGACGGCAGCCAGAAACTCCTGAATGCTCAGATGAACAAAGCAGTAGACTGATTTCTGGAAGATCACACTCTCTCTCTTGAAGATCTCTGTACAAACTCCTGAGTACACCGACACCTCGGAGACGTCCAGTCCACATCGCTCCAGGTCTTCTTGAGTAGACATGAACATGATTTTCCTTTCTCCAGATGTTCAAACGCCAGCCGACCCAACTTCAGAAGGAGTTCTTTATCAGCCTCAGTCAGTTCCTCTGGTCTCTGCTTTCCTCCATACTTCTGCTTCTTCCTCTTTATCTGAACCCTCAGGAAGTGTGAGTAGAGGTCAGTCAGGGTTTGGGGCAGCTCTCCTCTCTGGTCTCTGGTCATCATGTCCTCCAGAACTATAGCAGTGATCCAGCAGAAAACTGGGATCAGACACATGATGTGGAGGCTCCTGGAGGCCTTGATGTGTGAGATGATTCTCTTGGACAGATCTTCATCACTGAACCTCCTCCTGAAGTACTCCTCCTTCTGGGAGTCAGTGAAGCCTCGTACTTCTGTGATCCTGTCAACACACGAGGGAGGAATCTGATGGGCTGCTGCAGGTCTGGAGGTGATCCAGATGAGAGCTGAGGGAAGCAGGTTCCCCTGGATGAGGTTCACCAGGAGCACGCCAACGGACGATACTTGTGTGACATCAGAGATGACCTGATGCTTGTTGAAACCCAGTGAAAATCTGCTTTCATCCAGGCCATCAAAGATGAACAGAAGTTTCCAGACAGTCAGATCTTCTGCTCTGATCTTCTGTAATGTTGGATGGATGGAAAACATGAAGCAGTGAGAGAAGACTGTGCTGCTCATCTCTGATCAAGTTCAGCTCCCTCCATGAGAGCGGAAGCACCAGACTGATGTCTTGGTTCTCCAAACCTTCTGCCCAGTCCAGACTGAACTTCTGCACTGAGAAGGTTTTTCCAACGCCGGCGACACCGTTGGTCAGAACCACTCTGATGTGTCTCTGTTGCTCAGATAAGACTTTGAAGATGTCCTGGCACTTGATTGGAGTGTCCTGGATGTTCTTCTTGGAGGTTCTCTCAAGCTGTCTCACCTCATGTTGTGTGTCCACCTCCTCACTTTGTCCCTCAGTGATGTAGAGCTCAGTGTAGATCTTGTTCAGCAGGGTTCCACTTCCTGCTTCATGAGTTCCTTCAGTCACATGTTCACATCTTCTCTTCAGACTCATCTTATGACCTTCTATCACCTCCTGCAGATCACACCCTCTAAAACAAATAATCTTTTAAATCTTTTTCAATTGTCATCTACAGCAGTAACACAGATGTCCTCAACTGGAAAACATTCTGTCATGTTTGAATGATAGAAGCAACAGTCGGGTCATGACCCATCTCACTGTCAGTTTGAAATGTTATGTCTTCCTATGTACACCTATTCTTTTTTCATTTCGTTGTTTCAATGTAATTTAGTCTATAACAACCATTTCCATGTCCTCCAAGAGTTTGCTTGGACTAAACAGCTGGTAAAAGCTGGATGATATTTAGAAAAACACATCAAACTTCTCCAAACACATCATACTCAGCAGACCCATTGTCCTGTAAAGGTCACCTGCCTTCAACTCTTTCACACTTCCAGAACTAAATGACTAAATGTTGCTGAATACTGTCTAAGCATTTAGGAAGGTCTTCAGAGGGTTGGTTCCAGTGGAACCAAACAAGAGCTCTCTGGATCTTCTCTTGCACATTGTAAATACACAAGTTGTTCCTTTATTCCGACCCAAAAGTATCTTATAAATACAAATGTACGAGCTTACGTGAGACGCTGTTGTTCAGGTCGGCGGTCTGCAGTTCAGTTCTCCGTTTCTTTTCACCCTGGGGACAGGAGGAATCTCCAATGGAAGCAGACCGTTTCTGATAGCTGTCAAAAATGGGAATAGTGGTTATACATGTCTACTGGCGTTAGCAACGCCTAAGAAAGGCTGCGTTCACTTCTACTTTCAGTTTGCTCTGACAGTTGAAGATTGAATGAACACTGAGCAAAAAATATAAAGTTATTTACGTTCTAACAAGCTCGTTTAGTTGGAGAAAAGTGTATTTGATTTAAGTGTTTAGTGGCTTTTCTTCATTGTGAATTTATGTTAAAAATAAAAGTGCCAAATCAGGAATATAAACTCATAGAATAGAACAAAAGTTCTCCATTTATGCTCCAAATACAGTAGTCTGGTCTCTGAAACTGATCATTAAATAGCACAGAGGTCACGCGTATTCAAAAGCTTATTTCAACCATTTAGAAATGACTGATATTGTTGTCTATGGGTTATTAGAACCAGGAGCCTTATAAATAGACTTTTTAATGAATTTTCATGACATGTGGTGGAGCAGTGTGGCAGAACAAGCTGCACAGACCTGCCATGTCTTACCCATCCGTATCTAAATGGAGAGCTGGAGCACTCTGCAATGATGGATATTGTTGGGAAACTTTAAAATATATGCCTAGGAATTTTTGTGAGATGATGTTAACCCATGTAGGAGAAATGACCAGTTAAAAACACAAGCAATTTTCAGTTTTAAAAGATTTACCACACTAAAATTAACATGGGAGTTAATGGGAGCGAACGCCTGACATGTTGGTGCACCGTTTCATTAATTTCATTTTTCACGATAGTGGAGGCTAATACCACAAAATGATGTTTTGTATGGTTGTGAATGTTCTAAGGCAGAGTTATGTGGTTCAGAAAACCTTACTTTAAAGGTGAGCCTTGAGGTCCAATACCGAAGTTTTCAGGGTGTCACACAAACACATCATCACGCTTTAGTTTTCTTACATTCCTCTGAACTCCTGAAGTTTATTGATCTACCTATGGACCGGTCACTCTTCAGGGACACACAGCTGGGCACTGTGGACTCTGCTCTGTCCTCGTCCATCCTGAGGAAACATCAGAAATAGTGATGAGACTGTGATGAAGGTAAATAATCTGTAGAGGTTGTAGTTAAATAATCCCAATTCACTGCATTTTTATCAAACAGGAACATTTCTAATCCATTCTGAATAACAACTGAATCAATAAATCAATGATGTCTCTGTATCATTTTCATGTTTTCAGAGTTTAAGCTGCTTTTTTTAACTGTTCCCTGCAGTGAGAAAAGAACTGGCACCTTTTCCAGCCCCTCATCCTGCAGCACTGAATGTGCTCTAAAGTTCTTTCCAGAGCAAACGTCTCTGCACTTGCAGCAACATGTTGTAGTCATGGATCCGTGAGGAGAACCGGATACAGGAAACGCCCCCACTTTGATCCCAAAACCCAACTGGTGGCCAACGGTGGTCCGGCAACGACGGGGACGCTGGTCCATCGGGCCGACAACACTGGTTTTCCACAGGCCAACATGGTGAAAGGACTGTCTTCAGCTCAGCCACTAAATTATTTGGTGCTACATAAACATACTAGTCAGGACTTTTTAACTTCCCTCCTTTGTTCCCCTCTTCAATTATTTCTATGATCCAAGTCCTCAAAGATCACTGCTCTATTTAAAATAGATGAAAGCAATGACACCCACTCCTGCATTTCTTTCACAGTGGTTCCACAACATAGAACAATAAACCACTGTGAGAAAACGTGCAACATGAACCCA
The DNA here is from genome assembly GCF_003711565.1 of Takifugu flavidus. Taxonomy (NCBI): domain Eukaryota; kingdom Metazoa; phylum Chordata; class Actinopteri; order Tetraodontiformes; family Tetraodontidae; genus Takifugu; species Takifugu flavidus. The sequence goes on along the minus strand of NW_026622139.1, from coordinate 4,893 downwards.
AAATCCTGTTGGTGTCCTGTGATCCTGTGTGGATTTAGATTTAGTTTATGCCTTAAATTGGTCCGGCTGAGAGATGCTAACTGCACACGATTAGATGTTGTTTGACAGGTAATATCAAAATATCCAGCTGTAACCTGGACTGTTGAACAGCTCTAATAACTCTAAGAGCTTTTCACCTGTCACAAAAAAGTTATAAAATGTTGTTAATACCTGTTAAGACTCTCTAACAACGTTAACAGCACAATACTCACTTTACACTCAGCTTGTCGCTCTTCCTGCTTCGTCTGAAGAGAATACTTTCACTTTAACTTTTACAACCTAATCAACAGCTTCATGGCGTATATATTACTACCATTAAAGCATTCTGGGAGGGTTTAAAGTTCTTTTAGGATAAGTAGCAAAGAGCAGAAAAATAAACTAAACTTCACGTAGAAAGACTATTCAACTATAACTAAAGCCAGACTATAAGAATGTTAAATAAGCCCTATTCATTTATAATGTATAACGATGTTTTGTGCTAAAACTAATATGAAGTCTAGTTGAATTTTCTTAAGCCAAGAATTCTTCAGCTCTATGCAGCTCTTCAATAGTCACAAAACTGTTTTCAAATCTTGATTTTATCTCCAAACACAACTGTCAATTCTTTTCAATAATGCTCTTCGTTTCCACTCACCTTGTCGGTCTTCAGTCTTCCTGCTCAGTCTGAACGGAAAACTTTGACCTTTCCTTTTTCCGCTGTTAATGAACAACTTTATGGCTGTTGATTAATATTCCACTACTATAAAAGCATTCTGGGAGGTTCAAGATTAAAAGTTGTTTTGCTATTTTAATGCCATAAATATGTTTTGCATTTAAATTAAAACTGAGTAACTTAGTTAAATAAATAAGATTTATGATGCTTGACAGATTTGAAAGACTTGTTAAAGCAGCATATTTCTGCAGCCCTGGAGTCCAGGAGGAGCAGCAGAGGTCAGAATGTGTCGGAGCGCGTTTAACTATTGTCTGCAGTTCCACGCGTGTCCACCTGGTGGCGGTAAAGCATCACATGATAGTTCTCCTTTTTGGAACTTCTTCAGCTGCGTTGAGCTTTAAATCTTCACCTGTCGCTCCCTTTAGCTCGAAACTTTGCGGTTCGATGTGTAGTTTGTTGTTTGAATATTTTTGATGAATTCTGATGAGTGAAACTGTCAATGGCCAATAGAAAGTTCGTCCATTATTCTACTGCGTCACACATTTTCATTATTTATTGTCATTTTTGGGTCTAAACTGGGCCAGTTCTGTGAGCTGTTTTGCTTTTTCTGTGGACCAGATGTTCCAGGCAGGTTCCATAATCGGACACAGACGGAGACAGGTCACGTGACAACAGTCAGCCTTTAGTTCTTTATTACAGGAGGATCTGGTTTATATACAGACACGTATCTGCAAAATACTAAAAAGTATATGAACCCAAAGTACTAAAAAGTCTACGTCCACGCACACGCATGTATTAAGTGTTTATACACACGTGTGCACGTACGTGCACACTGTATATTCATCTAATAACTGTTAGTTTCTAAAACACCAAAGTAGAGTCACTGAGGCACGGCTTCACCTCCTTTACACCGAGGTTTCCCTGAGCAGGTGTGATGAACTGTTGCAGAAGGAAAAGCATGGAACATGTTAATAACCGGACACAACAACACTCAGGTTTATTGTCTGACGGCATCAGTGTCTCTGGTTGCATCTGTCTGAGGAGCATTGTGAAACCAGGAGCAGTGTAAATGAGGGGGGGGGGGGGGGGGGGGCAGTGAGTGGATGCTGCATTCATCAAACACACAATAGTCAGAAGAGAAGAAGGAAGAACAGAAGCCCGTGTTCCTCAGTGTTGGTGTGGAGACGCCTGTTTGGAGGAGCAGGAAGCAGGCTGGACTCTTCCAGCTGGCTTTAATGCCACTTCTCTTCTGAGAACCTCCCAGCAGCTTTCTCTCCACCATCTTTTTACGCTGAAGCTTTTTGATCATTTCAGGTCAGATGTTCTTGGACTGAGGTTAAAAATGTTTGTTCTTGTGCTCGGAGCGAAGCGACGATCCTCTAAAGTCAGGCATCCTAAAGGTGGATGTTTTCTGAGGCCTGGAGGCTTTAAAGTGGCGCTTTTACCCACTTGTCCTCGTTCTGTTGGAAACTTGATCCAAAAACCTTTTCTGGAGCTTCATGTTCTGCTTTTTTGAAGGAATGAAATGGTTTCATCAGCGCTGCCGGGGGCTGAGCAGGCTTCATAAATCTGAAGCTCTGAGATCCTTTAAAGATCTCCTGGAATCAGCAGATGGGGGTTTGATCCAAAACTGGAAGAATCAGTCAAGCTATCAAATCTTGACTCAGTCCAAGCGTGAACCAGTCCATCCAGAGCTGATTATGGCTCAGCCAGGAGGAAAGCACGGCCTGGGGGGGTTCATATGGAGCAGGCACACTCTGGCTCTATTGCTACTGAAAACAGCCCTTCAGCACAGCAGCCTGGAATACAGTTCTGGAGAACACCTGTTCCCAACAGAACCTGTTTAAAACGGGACCAGTAAAGATGCCCGGCGTGACCACGACCACGGGGAGAGGGGGGGGGCAGAGACAGGCGGTAACGCCGCTGCCCACCGATTCACCTGGAAACAACAAAAACCCCAGCAGCTTGGACCCAATATGGCAGCGTGTTCCTCAGAAACGCTCCTCAAACTCTCCCCACAGCTTCATTGCTAAACAGGATTTGGGTTTTTTTGTCCGTGCTAAATGGAAAGTGTTTGTCCTTTGGTGGTCCAACAGGACCACGATTTGGATGGATGGATGATTTGATGTTATTGAGAATAAAAACAGCTGAAAATGGAAGCGGAGATGTTTCAGAGCACCAGAGTTCAGAAAGAGTTTCTAATCAAACACCGCCTGTTGGGAATGATGAATGGATGCATTTTTATTTAATTTAGACTAATTTAGACTAATTTTAACATCCTTTATGCCAGTTCCATAGAGCGTGCACGCACACACACACTAGCAAAGATGATATCCAAACAGCCAAATAAATGGGAGTCAAAAGAAATCATTTAAAGCTCATATGTCAGAGTCAAGGTCGAGGGTTTTCTATGGCCCCCGGGATGATATTGATTTATTATTAGAACCGGCCCACAGGCCGCAGATGTTTTACACAGGCCAATACTACATTTCCCACAATGCAACGGTGACAGTCTGAGCGGGAGGTGGCTTCATTTCATTATTTATCAGTAGTCATTAGCATAACAGCAAAAGTTAACTTTCAGATCCCCATAAAATGGCAAAAGGGAAGGTGGACACTGAGAACCGGGGGTTCAAACAAGGTGGGAGTGGGAGCACATGTTCACGGAGGCAGCTGGGAAACCTGGGTGTCTTCTGAGTGGAGAAAGGGTGGCGGTAATGAAAGAATATCATCTGAGACGCCATCATGAAGCTAAACACGCGGACAAAGAATATGGACATGGAACAAAAGCTACAGAAGGTTGAGGAATTAAAACCAGGCCTCAAATCTGGACAGGCTCTGTTCAGAAAAGCCAAATCTCAAAGCGAGGCTGCTGTCAAGGCCAGTTTGATTCTGGCAGAAGAGATCGCTCAATCAGCCCGGCCATTTCCAGAGGGGGATTTCATCAAACACTGCATGCTTAAAGTTTGTGAGCAAGTTTGCCCAGACAAAAGGCAACTCTTTTGAAACGGGAGCCTGAGCAGAAACACCATTGTTGTCCCTCAATCTAAAAGAGCAGCTGGAGAAAAAGGGGAAAGATTTCATGGCATCTTCCCTGGCTGTGGATGAGAGCAGCGACATTAGAGGGGACTCCAGCCTCAACGTGACAGAGGAGTTTCTGGCGTTACGTCCTGTGCACGGCACAACCACAGGACAGGATTTGTATGAAGAGGTGTCAAGATGTGGAAATGAGATGGAGCTGCCTCGGGAAAAACTGGTGGGTTGGACAACAGACGGAGCACCTGCCATGTGTGGACACAGGAGTGGACTGGTGGCCAAGATACGGGAGAAGATGCAGGAGGAAAACGTTACGGCTGAACTGACAGCTCATCATTGCATCATACACCTGGAATCGTTGTGTGCTGAAGCCCTGAACATGGAACATGGAATGTTCACCATCACGCACGCAGGGAACTTTATCAGAGCCAAAGGTTTAATTCAGCGCCAGTTCAAGGCGTTTCTGAGCCAGTGGCAAACGCAGCGTGGTGATTTGCCCCATCACACTGAGGTGCGATGGCTAAGCCAGGGAAAGGTGCTGCACAGATGTTTCCAGCTTCCTGAGGAGATCGGATGTTCTTGGACAGCAAAGGGAAAGACACGACTCAACTCCCAGACCAAAGGTTCTTGTGTGAAACGGCTTTTCTGTGGGACATTCCGAGTCATCTGAATGCAATGAAGCTGCAGCTGCAGGGTCGGGGTGGTGTCCCCTCTGATATGTACAGTACAGTGAAGGCCTTTAGAACCAAACGGACTCTGTGGGAGGCACAGATGCACAAAGGAAACTTGAGCCACTTTCCCAGCTGCCAGACCCTGAAAGAGAAGCTCTCTACCAGCGTGTTCCCGAGCGCACAGTTTGCTGATTAAATGAGTGTTCTCGCCGCTGACTTCCCACGCCGAGTCACTGACTTAAAAGCACCAAAAAGCAGGTTTGAACTGCTCAGCCGTCCGTTTGAGGTTGAGGTGGAAAGCTCAGCACCAAAGCTCCAAATGGAGGTGATTGAGCTCCAATGCAGTGATGCCCTGAAGGCAACACATGGGGCAGTGGGTGCTGCGGAGTTTGCCCGTTTCCTCCCCGACACACATCCAGGCTGCTCCAACGTTGCCTGTGTTTGGTAGCACAGACCTGCGGGAACAACTGCTTTCTTTGATGAAGCTGAACAAAA
>NW_026622138.1:0-14395 GCF_003711565.1 Takifugu flavidus | reverse complement strand
CTGAATGAACGTGCCTTGCAATGCCGGTCAAAGCGAGTTTTCATTTTGTCTTGAGCGGTGGCTAGGTTTACTCTAGCGATCTCACAGGCTTTATGTAAACTCTCTCGGAAAGAACTCACATAATCCAAAACATGAATATTCCGATCGGCCATATCAGCCTCACATTGCTCACGAAGCAATCGCAATGGACCGTGTGTCCAAAAACTAGGTCAGCCGAGCTAAAACCTAGGGATTCTTGAACTGTCTCTCTAATAGCAAATAAAAGTAGAGGGAGACCATCATCCCAGTCTTTCTCAGAATCGAGACAGTAAATACGAAGGAGAGACTTCAGACACTGATGCTCTCTTTCCGAAGCTCCCTGAGACTCAGGATGATAAGCACTTGACACCTCATGTTTAATCTTGAGCACTTTCAACACTTGGCGAAACAACCTTGACAAAAAATTAGACCCCTGGTCCGTTTGGACCACTTTTGGCAACCAAACGTTGTTGAGAATTGTCTTTATCTTGTTGTTATGTGTTTCACCATATGTTCCTGTCTTCCCTTAGAAGTTAGGCAAGGTAGACTAAATGTAATTAAGAACAGAGACATTTGCAGGATTGTTGTTTGATCTACTGTTATCTCAGGAGCCAGTCAGGCAGGGGGTGTCAAACACTCATTGTAAACAGGATATCAGGGGGGTTGATGATGATCACATTTGCATGAAGATGGGGATCTGGCCACCTGGGAAAACAATGGAAAAGAAGAACTCTACCAACACCAAAGGGACTGGAGGAAGAGGACGAGGACATCTCAGCGGGGGATTGCATGGACATTGTGAATTTGCATGTGTGTTACTATAAAAGACTGGGCCAAGGGATAGTTAGGTTGTCAGACTTCATGCCCTGACGATTAACTCTGTTGTTGCTAGGGTTATGAACTGGCCCGGAGCTCTGTAATATTTGTATCTGGAATTGGTTCTATTGTCAAATACATTTTGAAATTGGTACTTTACTTCTCGAAGTCTTCATTCAACGAACACGCGGATCGGCAGCTACATACAGGAGGTATTGCGATCCAACAATTTGGTGACCCCGACGTGATGAAGAGAGAAGTCATCTGAGGCAAGGAATTCAACAACGGTCACTTCGGAGGACAACTGACGACAAGGGATCCCTAATAAAAAGGTAAGCAGACACCTGTTTAATCAAGCTCTGCAGATTGGCTATTTCCAAAAATTTGTCGTCACTGTCGATTGAAGTGTCCTAGTTATAAATTCCAGATACAAATATAAAAATATTGACTGCAGGAATTACGGTTAGAGTCCGGAAGTACTGTTTGAAAAAACAGGGAAGTACTGTTGTTGTAAAACACAGGGAAGTACTGTTGAAATATACAGGGAAGTACTGTTGAAATATACAGGGAAGTACTGTTTGAAAAAACAGGGAAGTACTGTTGTTGTAAAACACAGGGAAGTACTGTTGAAATATACAGGGAAGTACTGTTGAAATATACAGGGAAGTACTGTTTGAAAAAACAGGGAAGTACTGTTGTTGTAAAACACAGGGAAGTACTGTTGAATATACAGGGAAGTACTGTTGAATATACAGGGAAGTACTGTTTGAAAAAACAGGGAAGTACTGTTGTTGTAAAACACAGGGAAGTACTGTTGAAATATACAGGGAAGTACTGTTGAAAAACAGGGAAGTACTGTTTGTAAAACACAGGGAAGTACTGTTGAAATATACAGGGAAGTACTGTTGAAATATACAGGAAGTACTGTTTAAAAAAAACAGGGAAGTACTGTTGAAATACACAGGAAGTACTGTTGAAATACACAGGGAAGTACTGTTGAAATACACAGGGAAGTACTGTTGAAAAACAGGGAATAGACGGTTAGAGTAAACCGTAACTAGTACAGTGCTGTATTGCTGTATGCAGTGCACTGTATATCATAAAGATTTGGGTTGGGACTCGGAGCGCAGTCGACGGGACGGACACTCCCGACGCCCGAGATTTGTGTTTTTGTGTGGGGTGGAAAAGTGCCAGAGTGAACGTGAATTAAAAGGCTCTTTGTCCTTGGGAATTAACCCCCAGAGTGGAACCGGATCAAAGACGTTTGATCTAGAAGCTTGTTTCACTGAGGCATTGAGTTGACCGTTGGAGTCATTCACATTCAATCTCACTTGGGAGCATAGTTAAAGATGGAACTGGATTGTGGAAAAGCGTGTAGGGATCAGGGAGAATGTTCTCCCTATCCTCGGTCTGTGGAAGAACAGTGGAAGTGGACTCTTGATCAGGTGGTGAGTGGCATGAAAGAAGAGGACAGGGAGAGAGAAGTGGATGCAATAAAAAAGTTGTGGAAGGAAGCTCAGAAGCAGAAGATACTTCCCTCTCCAGAGGTGAAGGTTAATTTAGCTGATGCATTGTTTAACTGGGAGTCAGAAATTCATACGATATTACAGGATCATCTTGATAATCCAAAATTAGGGTTTATAGCAGGGAAATCATGGCAAAAACAGGGTAAGGAGTTAGAAGAGAGGCGTCGAAGGATACATGTTGTGGCTGTGGCATGTGCAGCGGTGCACTATTTCAGATCTGGGAGGGTCACACGAGTGCCTAATGTCGAGAAGCCTCCATTAGAAGATTTAAATCAGACATTGACACTTAACACCACTCTTTACCCATCATTACCTACTACCTCTTCCCCACCCCCATATCAATTGCCAGTTTTGACTAATAACAGTGGTCAGTTAGGTGTGGACAGAGATGAAGAACTGCAGGAGTTACGTGAAACAGTGTGGGAACTTTGGAGACAGGTCAGCAGGATTAAACAGGGACAGGAAGAGATGGAGATAAGTTAGGAAAAAATGAATTTAGAGAGGAAGCTCAGGTGGTTTGCCCTAAAACCTCGCAACAAACTAAATTTAAAAAACAGGATAGTCAGAAATCTACATTAGATATTTTTAAAACTTCTAGCAATCAAATAAAACAAGTAAAAAGAGTTGATCCCTCAGGAGGATTTGCCAGGGCTGACTGCAGGGAGGAGAAGGTAAAATTGATTTATGGCAGTGATAAAGAAGAGAGTGAGTGTGAGTATAGAGGTGAACCATTGACAGGAGGCGGGTCAAATACGAATACACACGCGGAGTAAGGGGCCCGTTTCAGTTCCAGGCCCCTCTGATACAGAAAAGAGGAGGACAGGAACCGGTATATGTTCCATTTGCAATTACAGACATCAATTGTTTAGTGGATAAGATGCCCCCACCCGCAGAGGGAGGCGGCAAGTGGATGTCCAGCCTTTTTAGTTTAACACAGAGCATTGTGCATGCAGCTGGCATTAGGAGACTTTAGAGGAATGGATGTGTGCCACAAGGTGCCATCCTGGCTCAGATAATTTGCACACCACTTTATTCCGTCAGGCCATAACTTTAGGACTTCCACAATCAGTAAAAGAAGCTATGGAAGGAAATCCTGACCTCCCAGGTAGCACAGCGGAAGTCAGGGAGAGACATTTCTCTCACCACATTAACATATATAAAGCTAAACAACAGGGAAAGAAAGAGGGGGTGATGACAGCGCAGGAACAGCTCCTAAAAATACAGTTAGATGAAGCGCTGAAAAAGCTTAATGATAAACAAAAGGAAGAGAAACAGATGGTTCAGCAGTTTCCTCGGCAGGTGCAGCCAGATCAGTTATGTCCGCAACAAGATTTTGCTCCGATAAACCCGTATTGGGTCAGTCCAAGGGGAGGCATGTGTGGGAGACACGGCGGGCAGGGATACGGCTTGATAGGCGGGTACTTAGGCCGAGATCAGTGTCATGCCTGCAAAGGGTATGGTCATTGGCAAAGGGACTGTCCATATCACAACTACCCGGAGGTACCAGGCAGTGTTCCACCATCTCATGGAATTTATCACCGGAGCCGATCTCATCTGACACCATCGAGCTTGTGGGGTTCTCAGGGAGACCGGAGAGACTGCCGTTTTCTGTGCCATTAGTGACTCTTTTGCCGAACAGACTGTGTTGCACCCTTTTTTGATTTCACCGCATTGCCATATCAACCTGTGGGGACGAGATCTCCTTGTGAGGACAGGAGCAGTAATTCTGTGTGGAGATAAAGGTCTTGTGGTGCAATTTCCTAACGGACGGAAACTGAACTGCTGTATTTCACACCAAGGTGTGAAGGGACAAATGCTGATGAGTCCGACACCCTCTCCAGAACAGGGGGTGTGGGCCGACATTTATGGGGGAGAACTTGAGCCAGAGACCTCACCTGGTTGTCGATGCTAAGTCCTTTTGCCCCGCCAGTTGATCCCTATCATGTCACCCTATTTTACGACCGTGGGAATAATGAGGTCTATCAGGATGCGTTTAGAGAAAAGTTAGAAGGAAATTTTTGGATGATTACATCACCGTGTTTGTGTGTTGGGCCTGAAGGTGTGGCTGCACAGGTTGACCTTACTGCTGAACAGAATGATTGGTATAAGAGACTGTAAAGGAAATGTTGTCATTTCTGGGTCTCGCAAGCTATAATAGACATTTTATTCCTGCATTTTCAGAAAAGTCTACGCCCCTACGTACAATGGTGAATGAACAGGGAATGCGTGATTTGACGGCCCGGTTAACATGGACAACTGAGGGAGAGAAAGCATTCATTGTACTTAAACAGGCATTCAGCACAGCTGCACATTTGGCAGTTCCAGATTATAAGGATACTTTCTTTTTGGATGTTTCTGAAGGAGAACATACAGCAAATGGTGTTCTCTTTCAGAAAAAAGGGGGTGACAGGAAAGTATTAATGTATGCAAGCATAATACTGGACGCCATTGAGAACAGGCAGCCACCATGTGTAAGGCATGTAGCAGGGGTAGCAAAACTTTTACAGAAGACAGCACATTTAGTGATGGGTCATGCTCTGACGGTACTTACAACACATAGCGTGGTATCACTGGTCAGCTCAGCAGCATTCACCATGACCTCACTTAGACCAGGATGGACAAAATTTTAACTGCACCACACATAACACACACACACATGAAGGGATAAATATGGCAGGGTTTAACACAGCATCAGGCTCACCTATAAAACATGAAGTAGAGATGAGGCAACTGACACAGGCACTCGTGGAACCAGCGGAGGTCACAGTCGTAAAATGCAAAGGTCACAGCAGGGAGAACTCTTTAGAGGGAAAAGGTAATGAGGCGGCAGATCAGGCAGCAAGGAAGGCAGCAGGTTATAAACCAAGTTTCAGTTTGTTGATGGCAGAGAAAACGGTTCAGGAAATTCTTCCAAGATACGACAGGGAAAGAATAGGTTGTGATCAAGAAGAAGCTTCTCCACATGAAAAAACAGTTTGGAAGGAAAAGGGGGGCTGTGAAAGTTGAAGGAATTTGGCGGGCCCAGACGGCAGACCTGTTCTCCCGCCCGGTCTGTTAGATGCCGTTCTGGAAGAGGCCCACGGCCTGAGAACACTGCGGGAAACCACGAATGATGCAGAGAATGTTCAATATGCCCACAATTTAACGTAAAATCAACAATTCGACCATATGAGGGAAAGTTTCCAGTTGCCCCAATGGCAGGGCAAGAAAATTATAGATTTCACTGATATGATAGACAGGGTCAATGGGTTCCGATACCTCTTGGTCGCAGTGGATGCATACACTGGCTGGCCTGAGGCGGTTCCCGTAAAAGTAGAAGAGGCAAAAAGCGTTATTAAATTTTTGATTAATCCGGCACATGGTTTCCCAAACAAATTAGATTTGACAACGGAACTCATTTTAAGAATAGAGATTTACAATCCATAGGCCAGCCCAGCACTTTTATGAAATGTAGATTTTATTTTTGTTCAACTAAAAACGAATCTCTAAGTTCTCTCCCAACAGGCAACCTCTGTAACCAGTCAGTAAGGATCCAGGAATTTCACACACAGCTGAGTGGGTTCTTCTGAGAGTCATCAAGCAAAGTGGTCAGAGCACAGGTGGACGGGCCACTTTGAAGTTGCAGAGCGAACATTACTTGTTAACCCTAACATACTAACACCCTAACACATTAACCCTAACACTGGTATTATTGGAATCAATGTACCCCAGCAGGTAATTCACAGAGAACGCTTGGACGGATCGAGGAACATCTAAAGACGATGGCACCATGATTAAACGTCTATTATTCTTCATTACATCAAGAGGAGTTGTCAATGAATTGTTTGTATTGGCCTAGCTTAGGCTAGGCCAAAAGGGGGATTGTTGAGAATTGTCTTTATCTTGTTGTTATGTGTTTCACCATATGTTCCTGTCTTCCCTTAGAAGTTAGGCAAGGTAGACTAAATGTAATTAAGAACAGAGACATTTGCAGGATTGTTGTTTGATCTACTGTTATCTCAGGAGCCAGTCAGGCAGGGGGTGTCAAACACTCATTGTAAACAGGATATCAGGGGGGTTGATGATGATCACATTTGCATGAAGATGGGGATCTGGCCACCTGGGAAAACAATGGAAAAGAAGAACTCTACCAACACCAAAGGGACTGGAGGAAGAGGACGAGGACATCTCAGCGGGGGATTGCATGGACATTGTGAATTTGCATGTGTGTGACTATAAAAGACTGGGCCAAGGGATAGTTAGGTTGTCAGACTTCATGCCCTGACGATTAACTCTGTTGTTGCTAGGGTTATGAACTGGCCCGGAGCTCTGTAATATTTGTATCTGGAATTGGTTCTATTGTCAAATACATTTTGAAATTGGTACTTTACTTCTCGAAGTCTTCATTCAACGAACACGCGGATCGGCAGCTACATACAGGAGGTATTGCGATCCAACAACGTGCAAAAGAAAGAAAGTAGAGCTTTTACTATAGGCTTTGCCTTAAGAGACCTCAAAGGAACTGCCTCCGGATATCGTGATACTGCACACATTAAAGTTAACATATAACAATGTCCGGCTTTCGTTTTAGGCAGCGGGCCTACACAATCCAATATTATGCGCTCGAATGGCTCTCCAAATACTGGAATCGGTTTAAGCGGCGCTGGTGGAATCTTTTGGTTGGGCTTTCCCGCTATTTGGCACTTATGACACGACCTGCAGTATCTGACCACATCTGACTTCAAGCCAGGCCAAAAGAAATACTTTAAGATCCTCTGATAGGTTTTAGTAATGCCCATGTGTCCAGCGAAGTCATGATCGTGCCCCAATGAAAGAACATGTAAGCGGTATTTAGCGGGAACAACTAATTGATTTACAGTATTCCAGCCCAAATCTGCAAAAACGGGTGGAATCCATTTCCGCTTTAATAAACCATCTTCCCAAAAATAGTCAGTTAATTTCATCTCAGTCACCATATTTTTAGTAGCAGCAACGCGGCATTTAGCGAGAGAAGGGTCGCTTTCTTGCTCCCTTTTAATCAGCGCTTTGTCAACGGGCAGTGACAGGTCGAGGTGCGCGTTTTCAGCACCCTCGGGTGTGGACAGAAACGGAGCGTCTGCTGCCCGGGACAGCGGGCTGGAGGGGGACTGGAATGGATCATCGGAAATCAAACAACTGTCGGACAAATCAATCACATCCTTAAACTTACGAGCCTGAGCTCTTGTCACAACGCACGCGGGGAACACATTTTTAAACTCAGGGTCCTCGTTAGTATTTTGTAACGGAATAGAGATCACTTCAGGTATCGGAATCACTTTTCCGCCAGCCAAATCGTTCCCCAATAAGAATTCAACCCCTTTCACCGGAAGCTGTGCCCGAACAGCAACCTTCACAGGGCCGCTCACTAAATCGGTGTCCAGATAAATCTCGTGCAAGGGAACTTGTGTTATCCCCAACTCGATCCCCGTAAGTAAAACATCGGAGCCACAATATGTTCGATCAGAAAACGGAAGGGCAGACTCGAGAATACAGCTAATTGCGGCCCCAGTGTCCTGAAGAATAGAGATAGACTTCCCATCTCCACCGCTAGCAGTTAAAGAGACTTTTCCCTTCAAGATAAACGGATCATACACGGGGTCAACATCATGATTTAACTCATCAGCGATGGTAGTACGCACAAATCCAACACTCTTAGGCCGGCGCTTAGGAGACTGTTTTTTTCTTAACAGCACAGGACAAACAGCGATTAAATGACCCGACTCATGACAGTAAAAACATTCTCTTGTTTCAGTGGTGGGAGACGAGGGTCTGCACGGCTTAGAATCGCGCCAGTTGCGCTTAGGACTAGAAGGCTGAAACGGTGCCCGACAAGTGAAGACTGTTTTATGCGTGAGTGTGAATTCGTCAGCACAAACAGCGGCTTGTGTCAACGTGGTAACTTTTTGGTCATTAATATAAGTCGCAACCGACTCTGGCACACAATTTTTAAACTCCTCAAGCAGAACAACTTCTCAAAGTTGGGCCATTGACTGCACTCGTAAAGAAGTGAGCCATCTATCGAAGGCATTTTCTTTCTCTCTCGCAAACTCCATGTAAGTCAACTTGTCATTTTTCTTAAGACCTCGAAATCTTTGTCTGTAGGCTTCTGGTACAAGTTCGTATGCGTTTAAAATAGCAGTTTTAACAATACTATAGTCTGCGCTCTGGTCAACAGTAAGAGCTGAATAAACATCTTGTGCCTTTCCTGTTAACACGCATTGCAATAGCAAGGTCCAAACGCCGACTGGCCATTTTAAAGTTATAGCGACGCGTTCAAAGTGGGCGAAATACTTCTCAACCTCGCGCTCGCTGAATGGTGGAACCATACGAATATTTCGGCTCACGTCGAAAGGTGGAGCAGGTGAATCAGATGACGGGAGGTTATGTGGTGCGTCTTGAGGCAACTCTGGTAACGCAGAGGCAACGAAAGGGACACGCTGTCGTTCCTGCCACGCCGTAGACAGAGGAGGAGAGCTTGGAGGACGAATTGGAGAGACATTAATGGCAGAGTATTTAGCCGAATATTCCAACTCAAGTTTTCTCAAATTAAATTCTCGCTCCTCACGCTCGCGTTGGAACTCCATCTTTTTCTGATTCTCTCTTTCTTGTTGTTCCAATTTCCTTAATTCGATTTCTTTATCCACCTCTAATTGTCGTAAACGAACCTCTTTTTCGAGTTCTCTTTCTCGAAGAGCCATAGCCTCACGGTCTGCTCTAAGTTGTGCTGTATGGAGCTGCAATTTGCGACCTTCCAAATTATACTCCTGCATTTTAAACAAAAGCTCTGCAGTTGGCAATTGGGGCAAATTTGACGGGGAGCCGACACTTTCAGCTTTAGCAATAATATTTTTATCGATCAAGCCCTTTTCTACTTTCTCCAACAATGCTGCCTTAAGCTTTTTATCGTCACTAGTAATAGTTACAGAATAATGTTCCGCAATACTAATTAGCTGCTCTTTAGTGCAGCGTAACAAACTATCCTTCGTAGGATTCTTACAAAAATCTTCAACAGACGCCATCCTGTAACACAAAAAAAACTTCGGTTAATGGAGAATTCAAGCAGAAATGTACAATGTAGATCAAAAAGAAGCCAAAAACCATGCAAAATCTGTTGCGTAAAAACGCGTGTGGCGTGCCAAATGCCTCCAAAATTAGCATTAACAAAATCAAACAAAATCCGAGAGACTGCACTGCAACCACCCCAAGACGCAGGATTTCAGAGGGTCTGGTCCTGACTGCCTAACCAGGAAACTAACTCACCTATCTAGCTCTTCAGAGCGTACCAATTGAAGGCGCCTTTAAACACTTAACGTCATAAGAGAGGACTTTATCTTAAGTCCACTCTCTGACTAGCGTACCTCCCCCTGGAGTTACTCCCAAAAAGGCAAATTAAAACATACAAAAAAAAGAAATAGTGCCCCGAAGGAAGGGTTGAAAACAACTCAGCTGGGAACACGCTGACTCACCAGACCTCTGGATTGCAGACGCACACCTTCGGAAAAAAAAAGAAATCAAAATCACAAAAGACTAAGGGCGCTAAACAAAATTACAAAAAGCTATGGGATCAAGTATCCCGGACGAGCCCCCATTTGTCACGTTCCAGTCTAGGGTATGGAATTGTGAACCATGGAAAAGTGAAGGTGGTACGAGGAATAACGCAAGATCAATAAGTGAAATATAGATTTAATGGCAAAAGTGGGGATGATACAAAAATAAGGGAGCACTTAAATTATAGAGTTCTAATCAATAGTTAAAGGCACGTTGCATGGCAAACATTCCAAAAGTAGACAAAAGTGGCTTCTCCACAGAAGCAGGCGAACTGCAGCCGATGGGCTGCGTATCACAAAAACGAAGTGGGAACTGGTAGCGTTGACGTGGCGAGTCACGGAACAGAACGAAAACGGGGCCAGAAGGATTCGTTGGGTGGCACCCCAGGGTTTTTAAAAGGACGCCAATCTCGAACAAGCCAATCACAGTCCATGACGCAGCACCTATTGAAACGGGGAAACAGAAAACACGGGGGCGAGACAAAACGGAACCAAACGCGCAAAGGCGCGCAGAGCGCACAGTAAAAGCAAACTAAACAACATAACTGGGATCGTAACACTCCTCCTCATCTCTGGTGACTTTAATCATGCTTCTCTGTCCTCCACTCTCCCAACCTTCACCCAATATGTGAAATGCCACACAAGAGACAATAGAACTTTGGACTTAATGTAAGTAAACACCAAGGATGCATACACCTCCTCCCACCTCCCCACGCTGGGCCGTTCTGATCACAACCTGGTTCATCTGTCCCCTGCATACATACCTATGGTGAATAAACAACCACCCACCAAGAGGTATGTAAGGAGCTGGTCTGAGGAGACCAGCATGGCTCTGAGGGACTGCTTCGACACCACAGACTGGGATGTGTGATGTGAACCTCACGGGGAGGACATCGACGGCCTGACAACCTGCATCACGGACTACATCAACTTTTGTGTGGAAAATACCGTGCCTACCAGGAAGGTTCGGTGTTTCCCCAACAACAAACCCTGGGTGACCCCTGATCTAAAAGCCCTGCTGAATGAGAAGAAGAGGGTTTTTAGATCTGGGGACAAGGAGGAGCTGAGGAGAGTCCAGAAGGAGCTGAGAAGGGGGATCAGGAGAGGCAAAGACAGCTACAGGAGGAAGCTGGAGGAGCGCCTCAAGGGGAGCAACGCCAGGGAAGTCTGGAGAGGCCTAAAAACCATCTCAGGCCACACAAAGGACAGCGGGAGGGGCCCTGAATCTGGGGGCCTGGACTGTGCAAATGAGTTGAATTCCTTTTTCAACAGATTTGACTGTGCTGCCCCCTCCCTCTCCCACTCATCAAAGCCCAGACCTGACTGTGCCGTCACATCACCATCCCCCCTATCCCCCCGTAACACCTCCGGCACAGGCAGCTCTCTCCTCACACCACGCCACCTCCCTCCACCCCCTGCCAGATCGACCCTCCCAGTCCAACCCCCGTCCTCACCCACCAGGAGTCACACCTCGCCTCTCAATAACAGCTGATCAGGTGAGGAAGGAGCTGAGGAGGACCAAGACAAGGAAAGCTACTGGCCCTGATGGCATCAACTCCAGACTACTCAAGGACTGTGCAGATCAGCTCTGTGGAGTACTCCTGCACATCTTCAACCTGAGCCTCAGTCTGGAGAGAGTTCCACTACTGTGGAAAACATCATGTGTGGTTCCGGTTCCTAAGACTGCGCACGCCAGGGAGCCCAACCACTTCCGGCCAGTGGCTTTAACCTCTCACCTGATGAAGACCATGGAGAGGATCGTTCTCACCCACCTCCGACAGCTGGTGGACAGCAAGATGGACCCTCTACAGTTTGCATATCGCGGTCATCTACCTGCTGCACCGGTCACTCTCACTCCTAGAGAGCACCGGGAGCGCTGTGAGAGTCATGTTCTTTGACTTCTCCAGTGCCTTCAACACAATCCAGCCATCATTGCTGAGAGGGAAGATGGAGGGAGCCGGAGTCGACTGTCACCTGGCTGCCTGGACCACCGACTACCTCACCAACAGACTACAGTATCTGAGGTGGTAGTCTGCAGCACGGGGGCACTGCAGGGTACAGTTCTCTCTCCCTTCCTCTTCACTCTCTACACATCGGACTTCAGCCACAACTCGGACAGCTGCCACCTCCAGAAGTTCTCCGACGATACAGCCATCGTTGGACGTGTGTCTGAGGGGAACGAACTGGAGTACCGGGAGGTCATCTCCAACTTTGTCGCTTGGTGTGAACTGAACCATCTGCGCATCAACACCAGCAAGACAAAGGAGGTGGCGATCGACTTCAGTAGGAAGGCTCCTCACACTGCACCCGTGAACATCCAGGGTTTGGACATTGAAATCGTAGAGGAGTACAAATACCTGGGTGTTCATCTCAATAATAACTGGACTGGACTCATAACACAGACGCCCTGTACAAGAAGGGACAAAGTCGTCTCCATCTATTGAGGAGACTGAGGTCCTTTGGAGTGTGCAGGACACTGCTTAGGACTTTTTATGACTCTGTGGTGGCATTGGTGATCTTCTACGCTGTGGTCTGCTGGAGCTGTGGAAGCTCAGAGAGGGACAGGAAGAGACTCAACAAGCTGGTCAGACGGGCTGGCTCAGTCCTGGACTGTTCTCTGGACTCCACTGAGGAGGTGGGTGAGAGGAGGATGTTGGTCAAGCTGACATCAATTATGGACACCCCCTCTCACCCCCTAC
Organism: Takifugu flavidus; assembly: GCF_003711565.1. Classification (NCBI taxonomy): domain Eukaryota; kingdom Metazoa; phylum Chordata; class Actinopteri; order Tetraodontiformes; family Tetraodontidae; genus Takifugu; species Takifugu flavidus. Next base: position 1,771 of record NW_026622138.1, on the reverse strand, counting down.
ACGAGACTGTGGTGGCCTTAAGCAGCTCCTTCAGCAGCAGACTGTTACACCCACGGTGTAAAAGGGAGCGTTACCGCAGGTCATTTTTCCCAACTGCCGTCAGATTGTACAACATGCACAACACTTAATGTAGCACCAATAACCCAGGGTTGGCATATTTGCACTAACGAATCATCCTACCTCTGGAAGGTCTCATTTGCACCTTATTTTTTTGTCTTCACACTGTCCGACATTCCTCCTGTACATAATTTTTTTATAATTCTGTATATACTGTACAATGTACATAGCAATGTACATAACATAAGAGTCTTTTATTTTTATTTTTTCTTTTAGTACTTTTCTGTATTGTACATCACGGGCTACCGCAATTTCCCCGATGTGGGATCAATAAAGTCTTTTATCCTTTTTGTTCACATGGTGTAGGCCTTAATTTACAGTTAAACATTCCAAATTTTTCCAGTACCTTACTGATATATTTGCTCTGGCTCATTTTTATAACTCCTTCACTCTGTTCAAATTCAATGCCTAAAAAATGTCTTATTTTTCCGAGGTCTTTCATTTTGAATTTTGCAGCAAGTGTTTTCTTGGTATCGGATAGTAATTCATCATTAGTTGCAGCAATAATAAGGTCATCGACCCATATTATTAATATTGCTCTCTCTTTTCCTGCTTGCTTAGTGTACACACAATGGTCGGCTGGATATTGCACAAAACCATTTTTCCATAGGTGGTTACTTAGCATCAGGTTCCAATTCCTACCGGATTGCTTCAAGCCATACAGTGATTTGTTCAGTTTACACACGAGTTTTTCACCAATGTCTGAGCGTTGCTCAAAACCTTCGGGTTGTTAAATATACAGTTCACAATCGATAGGATCATGTTGTGCTGCCACTTGCATCAAAGCACGAATCGAAGTCAGATTTGCTGTTGGAGAGAAAGTTTCCTTGTAATCTACTCCCATCACTTGGTTATAACCTTTAGCAACATATCTTGCTTTGTAGGTCTTTGTTTCATCAGCACTATTTTTGATGGCATAGACCCACCTACCCCCCACTGCATGTTTACCTTCTGGTAGACAAGTCAATGTGACTGTATCATTTTCATTAAGAGAGTCTCTCTTCTTTCATAGCTTTAGCCCAAGCATCTGAGTTGGATGAACTAATAGCTTCTTTGAAGGTTTGGGGCACATCGTATGTTCTGTAACAATAGTCAATATCCTCTGTTAACATCTGGTCACTTATTTCAGATACATAATCAGAGAGCTACAACGGTGGTTTTCTTTCTCTTTTAGGGTATCGAGACTCGCAACCTCCTCCCTCTATCTGAATTTGCTGTTCATCAGAAGTCTCTGTCAGAGACATTTCTTTCTCTTCTTCCATTAAATCTGCACTTGGCATGGTAGACTCATCTCTTCTTCTGTCAACATCATCGCCAATTATTGTCAGATCAGTCTGGGTTTCTTGTTCAGCAACATTTCTTGTAGCAAACTTGACAAGTCGATGCTTCATTACTTTCTTTGTATCTGGGTAATAGACTAGATACGATGGACTATTTTTGTCGTATCCCACAAAAATTCCCTTATCACATCGTGAGTCTAATTTCTTTTTGTCATGTCTATATGCAAAGCATGTAGAACCAAAAATCCTCATCTTGGACAGGTTTGGTTTCTTTCCTGTCAACATGAAGAAAGGGGTTTGTTTCGTCCTGGTATTGAAACACCTGTTGCGTATCACCGCAGCAGTCACTACAGCGTACGTCCATAACTCTTTTG
>NW_026622137.1:0-14746 GCF_003711565.1 Takifugu flavidus | reverse complement strand
CGGGCCTGAGGACCCTAACCTAAGCAGATATCACACATTATTGTTTGGTCCTCCTTCTTACTAACACGCTCACATAATATAGATTACATAGATCCGCCTTTCAAGACACCCACCTTTACAGTACAACTATGCAACTTCACTATTTACATTTAAATCATAGGTCCTCACAGTTATTCAATACCAATAGCACAGTTACAACAACTAGTATTAACATGCATAAATACATAAAATCAACAAAGCAACATATACATAAACCTATGTTCCCACACTCCACTTCCCACATTTGAATCCTTCTCGTATTACCTACGAAACTACTCTACTGTTATTAATAGCAATAACATAAAATGCAATTCACGATATTTCCCAACCAGTACTCGCCTCACCCCAGGGGGCGCACGCAGGCTGGCAGGTGCTTCCTCGCTGGTGCCTTAATAGGCAAACTTTATTCAAATTTATTGAAGCACCAGAATTTGTTTGAAAAATAACAGAAATTTTTGCTGTTGGTCAAAATTAAATTTGTGCTGCACACATCTCTGCACTTTAATTTGTTTACAGTATAAATGAATTTCTTAAAACACAAGATGGAGCTCTATCAGCTCTATCATAGCTATAAAAGAAAGTTCCTTATAGGACAAATATGGTCCTGTGTATATGTTTGTGTTGGTTTGTGAGTGTAATTGAAAGAGGAATGCTGATGGGATATGAAGCATTATCAGGAGTTGTATGCTGTTGGAAAAATGGTGATGCTTTTTTCAGTTCTTAAATCGTAAATCTGACTCTTGAGGAGTCAGAGCCTCACCAGCCATGAACCTCACCGCACGTCACTGGAGCAGATGATCAACTCAGCAACATGATCCGACACCAACACGATGTCTGGAGGCTTCAGGTCAAAGGGACACCAGGAGACGACTGTTGCTTCTCCACTGAAAAATGATGTTTAAAGGCTTAAAACGGCGCCATCAGACAATCACAGTCCATGAAAACTGACCTCAACCATCAAAAGGACCTGGAGAATCAGCACACAGGTCCAGCTTCAGAAGGTTTGAGGCTTTCCATCATGTCGTACAGGGAAGCCAGATCCAGATACTTGATGTTCAGTGACTTGGACACCTGAGGGAGGTCTCCAGAAGTTCTACTGAGGAATGAAAGAGTGGACGGGTCAGTTTTAGTCTCTTTATAAGCAGCTGGTTTATTGGGGAAGCTGCTGATGATAAAGGCTGATCAGTTACATTAGCTAAAGAAGGTCTGTAACTTCAGATCACATTCAGGATTAACACTGTAAAAACATGAGAGTTTGTGGGAAAAGGATCCTTTTGATGTGTTTCAATGACCAATATTGTTTGTGTATTTGGTGTCATATTTTACAAATGTTCAGTTACGTTCTGTGAACGCTGGTGCTGAAATCATTATTTTTCTCTCAATGAAAATATTCAATATGTAGAAAATACAGACAATGATGCACCTAGAGATCAAAATAATCATAAAGGAGAAAAATACCTTAGATAATATAAAAATATATTTAAACGATAATGATGTATTTAATGAATAAAAAAAATAAAGTAAATCAGGCCCTTCATCTTATTATGTGGTTACTGGAAATGTCTCTAAAGTGTAGAAGTGTCAACAAGTTAAAAGCAGCCATATAAAAATTCAATTCTTCCATGAAGATATTAAAGTCCTATTATAGTAGTGTGTAAAGTTCATATGCTACATATGAAGTACAGAACAACAAAAAAAAATCCTTAATCCGCCCCTCTCAAAGAGAGAACGGAATAATGGCGAAAAGATGAGTTCAGAGAAAAACTGATTCAGAACGCAGGGCATTTAACCTGCAGTGGACAAACCATTATTTTTTTGTTCAATGCAAAGAAAAGGCTGCCTGACTCATCTGTCAAGAGGAGGTGGCGGTATTCAAACAATACAATCTGCGGTGACACTATGAACCCCGTCACAAAGACAAGTACGATAGCTTGCAAGGCCAAATGCGAACAGACAAACTCTCAAAGCTAACAAGTGGACCGTTAGCTCAGCAGAATACATTTGGACGCCAAGCTCAGCTGAACCAGGCATCTGTTGGGGCCAGCTTTCAGGCTGCTCCACTGATAGCAAGCAGCCGTAAACCTTTCACTGATGGAGAGTTTGTCAAGAAATGCATAAACGCTGTGGCGGAGGTGGTGTGTCCCGAGAAGAAAGATGTCTTTAATGCCGTGAGTGTATCAGCGAGTACAATCACCAGACACATTGAAGAAATCGGGGGTAATGTAAACGCCCAGCTGCAGCAGAAGACGAAAGAATTTGAATTATTTTTTTTGTGACGAACCCAGAGAGAGTTATTTGGTTATTATTTATTTCATTAATAGTGTTATTATTTATTTCCTGACTTTTGTTCTGTGAAGAATCCAGAAAGGGTTATTTGATTGTGCTTTCTTGAAAACAATACCTTTTTACGTTTAGGCTCTCCTGCAATCCTCAGACTGTTTCTGTTACACACTGACACTGGCCCCTGATCAGAGAAGGGAAAGTTATGTGGCCCTCACAGGAAAGAGTCTGGGGACCCCTGGACTAAATGATACCAGTTTGTCCTGTCAGTGGAAATTCACTGTTGAATGAGAGTCAGTTGGTGGAAATGATGTGTATACAGTTTAAATACACTTAAATGACATTGATGATAATAACATTTTGTAAAAAGAAAATTATATATATAATTTTTCCCCACCGCTTCAGGAGGGGGGTGCCCCAGCGCTCCCTATGGGCCACCCGCCTCTGCAGCTCAAACTACGGGGCAGCAGAGCTTCATTTGGTCAAAGGTCAGTGAAATAAAGAATCTACAGTTCTGCACGAAGCCACATGGTGGCGCCAGAGAAGAGAAACCACAATCCGTCAGGATCAAAATGGGAAATGGCAACAAAAAGTTGAAAAAAAAGACCATAAATCTGTAGAATTGATCAATTCTGGGAGACAGACATTCAAAATCACATAGTTATTCGCTAAATGGCAGTGAATAAAACAGCTAAGGTCCCAAGATTAACGTGAATATGAACTCTTTTAACTTTGACTCCAACAGACTCGAAGGAAGGAAGCGGCCCGCTGGCTGTGAGCAGCACCACAGACCCTCAGGAGTCCAGAACACCTCAGAATTAACCTGAACATGATAAAAACCACCCAGAAAGCCTGAGGACCAACCACCAAACTAACATGAAAAAACAGACACAGATGGCTTTGATGGTTTTGGTCTTTTTTCCCCTCTGTTGAAGAAATAAAGGTGCTGTTTTATTACAGTTGCCAAGTGGGAATCGGAGAAGTTTCTGTGGGAAACGTTAAGCAAGTTTTCAGAAACTGAACATTTGCTGTATTAGCACTGTTTAATCATTATTTTGCTATTAAAAGGACTAATCATCGTCTCTGTCACCTCTTTACCTCTGAAATGAGAGAAATCTTGTTTCTTTCTCTTTTATATTTTTGTTTACTGACAATGCTATCATGGTAATTTTATGAACAATAACCAAAATTAAAAAATCCTCATCAATGCTTAATCAAAGCTTCCTTTGTAATATTAGAAAAACATATTTTTTTTACATACATTCAAAGGAAAACTTGACTCAACTGTCTGGGTTGTTTTCTGGTGTCTAACTTCCAGAACCACTGATTACGGGTTCCTGCACAACAGCGACAAATTCTGAACTACAAGCTATTACAGGTGTGAGTTTCACTGTTATCACCTTCTTCATCTGTTGCTTCACAGAATCAACAGTCTGTGTTGTGGGACAAAGATGCATCCTTCCGTGCACTTTCCTCCCTGGAGGAGATACTCTCATCCACTGGATGCAAATGCTGTTGAGAATTGTCTTTATCTTGTTATGTGTTTCACCATATGTTTCTGTCTTCTCTTAGAAGTTAGGCAAGGTAGACTCATTGGTAAATGTAATAAAGAACAGAGACATTCCATTTGCAGGATTGTTGTTTGTTCTATTGTTATCTCAGGACCAGTCAGGCAGGGGGTGTCAAACACTCATTGTAAATGCAACATCAGGGGGGTTGATGATCACATTTGCATGAAGAATGGTATCTGGCTACCTGGAAAAACAATGGAAAAGAAGAACTCTACCAACACCAAATGGGACTGGAGGAAGAGGACGAGGTCATCCCAGCAGGGGATCTGGATTGGATTGCATGAACATTGTGAATTTGCATGTGTGTTACTATAAAAGACTGGGCCAAGGGATAGTTAGGTTGTCAGACTTCGTGCCCTGACAATTGACTCTGTTGTTGCTAGGGTTATGAACTGGCCCGGAGCTCTGTAATATTTGTATCTTGAATTGGTTCTATTGTTAAATACATTTTGAAATTGGTACTTTTCTTCTCGAAGTCTTCATTCAAAGAACACGCGGATCGGCAGCTACACTTGAAAGGTATCGCGATCCAACAATTCCTAACAAAAATATCATCCATTCATACTATGACAACAAAGACCAGCTGGGATCACAGATACCATCTTTCCAAAGCCGGACTTCACTCTTCCAGGACCAGATCTCCAGAGGGAACGCCTCGCTGCTGCTGATGTGGGTGAAGGTGGAGGACCAAGGTCGATACATGTGTTACACCAGCACTGACATTGACAACTCAGAGAACGTCATAGAGCTGAAGGTGGAAGGTCAGTCTCCACCACCCAGGAAGTGTTCCAGCAGTATTTCTGAAGAGTTGTGCTCGTTGAGTATGTGATTGTGTTCTTTTGGACCAACTCACACAGAAGATGTTGCTTCTTCTTTGTCTTTGCAGCTCTGATCCGTAACGTCAACATCAAGCAGGTAAATGACACAATCACCTGCAGCTCAGAGAGGATCTACCCAGAACCTGAGCTCAGCTGGTCCACGAACCCTCCCTCCCCCATGAGGGATCCACCTGAGATCCAGCTGATGGAAGATGGGCTCTACAAGATCAGCTCTACGATTGTCAAGAACTCGACTGCTCTGAGCTACAGCTGCACCGTCAGCGCCGGCAGAAACAAAAGGAAAACCACTTTGTTTAAAGCACGTAGGTGTTTCTGCTGTTTACTGAAAGATCCTTCATGAGGCGTCGCTATAAATGTATTTTCCTCTTTTATCTGTCTTCATCGGAGGTCCTGTCACTGTGTCGGCCCATGAAACAACAATATTCTGCCCCCAATTAAACACTGCAGTGGCAGATCTCACCTGGAGGTTCAACCAGGCAGAGATCATCCTGAATCGCACAGTCGGTGCCGATGATCTGGTGTCAGACAGCTGGAAGCATCACGTGAAGAATGTGTCCCAGTCAGGTGACCTCACGTTGCAACATGTGTCTTCACCCCAGGAGGGAACGTACACATGTGACCTCAGTAACGGCGAGGAAACATACGTCACCATCACGGCGTTGACTGTCAGCGAGAGTCCAGGTGAGACAGTCAAAAACCACCACAAAAGTTTATAAAAAGCATCTTCATGTCATCAGTCACCTGATTTATTGAAGAATCATTATTAAGGTTTGAGTGTTGACCTGAATTTCTTTGAATTTCAACTGAAAGTCAAACTGACCCGGTTGGAATTGGTGTCAAAGTTGGAGTCCCAGTTGCTGCAATTTGCTCCTGCAAAAGAGGAAGAAGAAGCGAAAGTGAAAAGTTCCCAACTTCGGGCTCCATCTTGAGTGACCGAGCCCTGATGGAAAACCTCTAATATTCAGGTAGCATTTGGTTCTTTCACTGCTGTCGTCTCGAATCAATGTTCCGCTGCGAGATGCGGCTTAATAAGCTGCGTGTTCGCAATGAGCGTGCGCGTGTTTCGGACGCACATTGCGGCTGGTCGACGGGAATGTTGTGACGGATGATCAAACTTTGTAGCGTGTTTCCTCTAACTGCGTTTTCCGCTAATAACCCTGAGCCAACATTTTAGAGGTTGAGGAAGCACATTTTAAGATAAAAAATGATTTAATTTGTATTTGTGTGCGTCCGTCTAATGCCACCGCACCTTCTGAAACACCCAGGAGAAACATTTTTTCCACAACTATTTTATGTTTAACATGTGTAAACTTTTAAGATTTCCCAAAACTTTTTTCCAATATATATGTGGCCTGTATGATGTACAGGGTGACATCATAATATAGATTTTGATGTGAATGAGCCGACAATACGTCATTGGACAGACCTCTGCTTGTCTTCATGCTGAGAATCATGTTCTTTAATCTTCTGTTCCTGCTTAACCATTTAGACTCACATTTAAAAATGAGCGAATGTGTGAAGGAAGAGGAAGAGAGAGCAAGTCCGCAGTGCCCAGCTGTGTGTCCATGAAGAGCGACTGGTCCAAAGGGAAGCCTGAAACTTGGTATTGGACCTCAAGGCTCACCTTTAAAGTAAGGTTTTCTGAACCACATAACTCTGCCTTAGAACATTTCACAACCACACAAAACATCATTTTGTAGGTATTAGCCTCTACTATCGTGAAAAATGAAATTCATCAGCTCTTTAAAATGAAACGGTGCACAGTCCTTTCATCATGTTGGCCTGTGGAAAACCAGTGTTGTCGGCCGATGGACCAGCGTCCCCGTCGTTGCCGGACCACCGTTGGCCACCAGTTGGGTTTTGGGATCAAAGTGGGGGCGTTTCCTGTATCCGTTTCTCCTCACGGATCCATGACTAAAACATGTTGCTGCAAGTGTAGAGACGTTTGCTCTGGAAAGAACTTTAGAGCACATTCAGTGCTGCAGGATGAGGGGCTGGAAAAGGGGCCAGTTCTTTTCTCACTGCAGGGAACAGTTAAAAAAAGCAGCTTAAACTCTGAAAACATGAAAATGATACAGAGACATCATTGATTTATTGATTCAGTTGTTATCCAGAATGGATTAGAAATGTTCCTGTTTGATAAAAATGCAGTGAATTGGGATTATTTAACTACAACCTCTACAGATTATTTACCTTCATCACAGTCTCATCACTATTTCTGATGTTTCCTCAGGATGGACGAGGACAGAGCAGAGTCCACAGTGCCCAGCTGTGTGTCCATGAAGAGTGACCAGTCCAAAGGAGGGGAATAAACTTCAGAAGTTCAGACAAAATGTAAGAAAACTAAAGCATGATGATGTGTTTGTGTGGCACCCTTTAAACTGTGGTATCAGACCTCAAGGGTCACCTTTAAAGTAAGGTTTTCTGAACCACATAACTCTGCCTTAGAACATTTCACAACCACACAAAACATCATTTTGTAGGTATTAGCCTCTACTATCGTGAAAAATGAAATTCATCAGCTCTTTAAAATGAAACGGTGCACAGTCCTTTCACCATGTTGGCCTGTGGAAAACCAGTGTTGTCGGGCCGATGGACCAGCGTCCCCGTCGTTGCCGGACCACCGTTGGCCACCAGTTGGGTTTTGGGATCAAAGTGGGGGTGTTTCCTGTATCCGGTTCTCCTCACGGATCCATGACTAAAACATGTTGCTGCAAGTGCAGAGACGTTTGCTCTGGAAAGAACTTTAGAGCACATTCAGTGCTGCAGGATGAGGGGCTGGAAAAGGTGCCAGTTCTTTTCTCACTGCAGGGAACAGTTAAAAAAAGCAGCTTAAACTCTGAAAACATGAAAATGATACAGAGACATCATTGATTTATTGATTCAGTTGTTATCCAGAATGGATTAGAAATGTTCCTGTTTGATAAAAATGCAGTGAATTGGGATTATTTAACTACAACCTCTACAGATTATTTACCTTCATCACAGTCTCATCACTATTTCTGATGTTTCCTCAGGATGGACGAGGACAGAGCAGAGTCCACAGTGCCCAGCTGTGTGTCCATGAAGAGTGACCAGTCCAAAGAAGGGGAATAAACTTCAGAAGTTCAGACAAAATGTAAGAAAACTAAAGCATGATGATGTGTTTGTGTGGCACCCTTTAAACTGTGGTATCAGACCTCAAGGGTCACCTTTAAAGTAAGGTTTTCTGAACCACATAACTCTGCCTTAGAACATTTCACAACCACACAAAACATCATTTTGTAGGTATTAGCCTCTACTATCGTGAAAAATGAAATTCATCAGCTCTTTAAAATGAAACGGTGCACAGTCCTTTCACCATGTTGGCCTGTGGAAAACCAGTGTTGTCGGGCGATGGACCAGCGTCCCCGTCGTTGCCGGACCACCGTTGGCCACCAGTTGGGTTTTGGGATCAAAGTGGGGGCGTTTCCTGTATCCGGTTCTCCTCACGGATCCATGACTAAAACATGTTGCTGCAAGTGCAGAGACGTTTGCTCTGGAAAGAACTTTAGAGCACATTCAGTGCTGCAGGATGAGGGGCTGGAAAAGGGGCCAGTTCTTTTCTCACTGCAGGGAACAGTTAAAAAAAGCAGCTTAAACTCTGAAAACATGAAAATGATACAGAGACATCACTGATTTATTGATTCAGTTGTTATCCAGAATGGATTAGAAATGTTCCTGTTTGATAAAAATGCAGTGAATTGGGATTATTTAACTACAACCTCTACAGATTATTTACCTTCATCACAGTCTCATCACTATTTCTGATGTTTCCTCAGGATGGACGAGGACAGAGCAGAGTCCACAGTGCCCAGCTGTGTGTCCATGAAGAGTGACCACTCCAAAGGAGGGGAAATAAACTTCAGAAGTTCAGACAAAATGTAAGAAAACTAAAGCATGATGATGGTTTGTGTGGCACCCTTTAACTTCGGTATCAGATCTCAAGGCTCACCTTTAAAGTAAGGTTTTCTGAACCACAAACTCTGCCTTAGAACATTTCACAACCATACAAAACATCATTTTGTAGGTATTAGCCTCCACTATCGTGAAAAATGAAATTCATCAGGTCCTTAAAATGAAACAGTGCACCAACATGTCAGGCGTTCGCTCCCATTAACCCCCATGTTAATTTTAGTGTGGTAAATCTTTTAAAACTGAAAATTGCTTCTGTTTTTAACTGGTCATTTCTCCTACATGGGTTAACATCATCTCACAAAAATTCCTAGGCATATATTTTAAAGTTTCCCAACAATATCATCATTGCAGAGTGCTCCAGCTCTCCATTTAGATATGGATGGGTAAGACATGGCAGGTCTGTGCAGCTTGTTCTGCCACACTGTTCCACCACATGTCATGGAAATTCATTAAAAAGTCTATTTATAAGGCTCCTGGTTCTAATAAACCCATAGACAACAATATCAGTCATTTCTAAATGGTTGAAATAAGCTTTTGAATACGCGTGACCTCTGTGCTATTTAATGATCAGTTTCAGAGACCAGACGACTGTATTTGGACCATAAATGGAGAACTTTTGTTCTATTCTATGAGTTTATATTCCTGATTTGGCACTTTTAATTTTAACATAAATTCACAATGAAGAAAAGCCACTAAACACTTAGATCAAATACACTTTTCTCCAACTAAACGAGCTTGTTAGAACGTAAATAACTTTATATTTTTTGCTCAGTGTTCATTCAATCTTCAACTGTCAGAGCAAACTGAAAGTAGAAGTGAACGCAGCCTTTCTTAGGCGTTGCTAACGCCCAGTAGACATGTATAACCACTATTCCCATTTTTGACAGGTGTCATAAACGGTCTGCTTCCATTGGAGATTCCTCCTGTCTCGAGGGTGAAAACAAACGGAGAACTGAACTGCAGACCGCCGACCTGAACAACAGCGTCTCACGTAAGCTCGTACATTTGTATTTATAAGATACTTTTGGGTCGGAATAAAGGAACAACTTGTGTATTTACAATGTGCAAGAGAAAATCCAGAGAGCACTTGTTTGGTTCCACTGGAACCAAACCCTCTTCAGACCTTCCTAAATGCTTAGACAGTATTTAGCAACATTTAGTCATTTAGTTCTGGAAAGTGTTAAAGAGTTGAAGGCAGGTGACCTTTACAGGACAATGGGTCTGCTGAGTATGATGTGTTTGGAGAAGGTTTGATGTGTTTTTCTAAATATCATCCAGCTTTTACCAGCTGTTTAGTCCAAGCAAACTCTTGGAAGACATGGAAATGGTTGTTATAGTCTAAATACATTGAAACCAATGAAATAAAAGAATAGGTGTACATAAGAAGACATAACATTTCAAACTGACAGTGAGATGGGTCATTACCCGACTGTTGCTTCTATCATTCAAACATGACAGAATATTTTCCAGTTGAGGACATCTGTGTTACTGCTGTAGATGACAATTGTAAAAGGATTTAAAAGATTGTTTGTTTTAGAGGGTGGTGAACTGCAGGAGGTGATAGAAGGACATAAGATGAGTCTGAAGAGAAGATGTGAACATGTGACTGAAGGAACTAATGAAGCAGGAAGTGGAACCCTGCTGAACAAGATCTACACTAAGCTCTACATCACTGAGGGACAAAGTGAGGAGGTGGACACACAACATGAGGTGAGACAGCTTGAGAGAACCTCCAAGAAGAACATCCAGGACACTCCAATCAAGTGCCAGGACATCTTCAAAGTCTTATCTGAGCAACAGAGACACATCAGAGTGGTTCTGACCAACGGTGTCGCCGGCGTTGGAAAAACCTTCTCAGTGCAGAAGTTCAGTCTGGACTGGGCAGAAGGTTTGGAGAACCAAGACATCAGTCTGGTGCTTCCGCTCTCATGGAGGGAGCTGAACTTGATCAGAGATGAGCAGCACAGTCTTCTCTCACTGCTTCATGTTTTCCATCCAACATTACAGAAGATCAGAGCAGAAGATCTGACTGTCTGGAAACTTCTGTTCATCTTTGATGGCCTGGATGAAAGCAGATTTTCACTGGGTTTCAACAACCATCGGGTCATCTCTGATGTCACACGAGTATCGTCAGTTGACGTGCTCCTTGTGAACCTCATCCAGGGGAACCTGCTTCCCTCAGCTCTCATCTGGATCACCTCCAGACCTGCAGCAGCCTATCAGATTCCTCCCTCGTGTGTTGACAGGATCACAGAAGTACGAGGCTTCACTGACTCCCAGAAGGAGGAGTACTTCAGGAGGAGGTTCAGTGATGAAGATCTGTCCAAGAGAATCATCTCACACATCAAGGCCTCCAGGAGCCTCCACATCATGTGTCTGATCCCAGTTTTCTGCTGGATCGCTGCTATAGTTCTGGAGGACATGATGACCAGAGACCAGAGAGGAGAGCTGCCCAAAACCCTGACTGACCTCTACTCACACTTCCTGAGGGTTCAGATAAAGAGGAAGAAGCAGAAGTATGGAGGAAAGCAGAGACCAGAGGAACTGACTAAGGCTGATAAAAAACTCCTTCTGAAGTTGGGTCGGCTGGCGTTTGAACATCTGGAGAAGGAAACATCATGTTCTACTCAGAAGACCTGAAGCGATGTAGACTGGACGTCTCCGAGGTGTCGGTGTACTCAGGAGTTTGTACAGAGATCTTCAAGAGAGAGAGTGTGATCTTCCAGAAATCAGTCTACTGCTTTGTTCATCTGAGCATTCAGGAGTTTCTGGCTGCCGTCTACATGTTCCACTGTTACACCGTCAAGAATAAAAGGATTATGGGGTCTTTCCTAAAATATTTGAAACCAACCCCCTTTTCCTGGTTTCATGGTTGTCACAAATAACGATCCAGTCAAATCTCTTGATGACTTCCTCAGGAGAGCACTAATGAAATCTCTCAAAAGTGGAAATGGCCACCTGGACTTGTTTGTTCGCTTCCTTCATGGTCTCTCTCTGGAGTCCAATCAGAGGATCTTGGGTGGACTGTTGGATCAGAGGAACAGCCACCCAGAAACCATCCAGAAGGTCCTCAACAACCTGAAGGAGCTGAACAGTGGTGAAATCTCCCCAGACAGAAGCATCAACATCTTCCACTGTCTGATGGAGATGAAGGATCAGTCAGTCCATCAGGAGATCCAAGAGTTCCTGAAGTCAGGGAAGAAATCAGAGAGGGAACTGTCAGTGTTCCAATGTTCAGCTCTAGCCTACCTGCTGCAGATGTCAGAGGAGGTTCTGGATGAGCTGGACCTGCAGCAGTACAACACCTCAGCGCAGGGACGACGTCGCCTGATTCCAGCTGTGAGGAACTGCAGGAAGTTCCAGTAAGTAAAGATTTCTGGGGGGCCGGACATCGGCGTTTAAATCAAGCGAGTGGATCATGTCAGGTAGCAATACCCCCTCCAGTGGTCATTCCTTCAATTCTTTATCTCCATTGCAGCGTCCATAAATTAAAAACAACAACAATTCATCCAGAAATGTTCAACACTGGCTGGATATAAGTTCAAAGGTCAATCCAGACAAACCAACATAAGGCAGGAATAATAGGAGCCAAAAGTTAACTGACTATCATGAAATTACTGTCATGTCATTAAATAACTTTTGTTTGTTTGTATACATCGTATTTTAATGACAGAAAAACACATTTTAACGAATGACACGTGACTATTTGCTTCATTTGTTCAACGTAAAAACAGCCGGCCTCGTTGGTTTAAATGGGTGTTTTAGGTCTTTGTGGCGGTTCCGTTTGGAGCCTTTATGTGACCCACAAAGTTGTTTGAGCCTTTCCACACCCGTTAGGTGGCAACTTCATCACTAGCAACAAAAGGTGCAGGGAAAATGATTTGAAGGAAAACAGGCAGATATAACAGAAGCTGAGGGCAATCGATGCAACCACAGACTCTGATGTCATCGATCGGATCGCTGAATTAAGACTTGACGCACGATCGTACAAATTGGATGAAATGCAAAATATCCAAAGAGCCGATAGACAGATAAAAAGATGCACGTTTCTTTAAACCATTTGCTATAATCATTTTAAATATTGAGTAATTATGAGCTGTTCTAAAATAAGACAAATGTTGAGAATAATTCAGTTGCATTTCAGATCTGATGGTCGTTCAAACTGTTGCTCTACGGTGTTGAATTTAGCTTTTCCAGGAAATGAGCTACATTTGTGTTGAGGTAGATTCTCAGATAAGTTGATTAGAAATCCCAAAGTTTGACTCACTATTTTTGTTTCATACACAACAGACTGTGTGATGGTTTTTCTTCAACGAGTCATTGGGAAGTTGTGGCCTCAGCAATGACGTCAGACCCTCTCATCTACGGGAGCTGATCTTAGCAAGAACCAAAGCCTGACAGATGCCGACGTAAAGTTACTGTCTTCTGCAATGATGCATCCAAACTGCAGACTGGAGACGCTCAGGTCAGGAGGCCTCTGTTGGTCTTTCCTAAATTTCTTTACATTTTATGCTTTTCTCTTCATTTTCTGATTTAGAAATGTGTTTTTATTTGCCCCATTTATTCCTTTTCCATGCTGGGGCAGCGGCTGCTGGTTATCAGAGATCAGCTGTGACTCTCTGGTCTCGGCGCTGAGGTCCAATCCCTCCCATCTGAGGGTTCTGGACCTGAGTTTTAACCAGCTGAAGGGTCCAGGAGTGCAGCTGCTCTGTGGTTTTCTCCAGGATCCTCTCTGTAAGCTGGAGACTCTCAGGTCAGTCAGAGATGATCCAGTACTTTCCCAGGTGTAACTAGTTAGACAATAAATGTTTCCATGTTTGATCTTTGTTATAAACGTAGTGTTACAGTTCTCAGAAAAAAGACCACACAGGACAGATTTGCAGTATTAAATTGGTTGTGGAAATCTGTCCCATGTGAGGATGGTCATCAATGACTAGAAAGGAAGTATCAGTTGTAGATTTGTCTTGTTTTATTTTAGGCTGGCCACAAAACCGCCCAAACATTCAGACCAATCAAAAATGGTTCTTCCTGTCTTTTAAAGATCAGAAGGAAAACTAGAAACCCCAAAAAGAAAGCTGCTGCAGTGTGCCATGCCCCTATCTCCTGAGAAAAGCCATCCCAAAAAAGAGAAAAGCCCAAGTGTGAAGTGAACCGCCCTGTTAAACCTTGGTACCGGAAGCCTGCAGTCATTCTCATCTTAGGTGGCTTCATTCCAGCCAGAAGCCCAAACCTGCCTCCCTCTTAAAGGGGCAGCAGGTCAGTCCAACCACAGAAACCTTCATGAAGATCTGAAGCTTTCAGCATCCACAATTGTTGCACCTCACTTCCATTGGAGTCCAAATCAGAAGTCAACAAGTTGACTCTACACCGATTCTAACAATGCAACCATTTTAAAAAGGTTTCCATCCATAAGTTTTCACACATTTTTAGATAAATCTGTTTGTTCATAGGCGCATGGTGGTTGGTGGTTAGCACTGTTGCCTCACAGCAAGAAGGCCCCGGGTTCGATCCCCGGTTGGGACTGATTGGGGACTTTCTGTGTGGAGTTGCATGTTCTCTGTGCCTGCGTGGGTTCTCTCCGGGTACTCCGGCTTCCTCCCACAGTCCAAGACATGCATGATTGGGGATTAGGCTAATTGGAAACTCTAAATTGCCCGTAGGTGTGAGTGTGAGAGTGAATGGTTGTGTGTCTGTATGTGTTAGCCCTGCGATGACTGGCGACCAATCCAGGGTGTACCCTGCCTCCGCCCATTGTGCTGGGATAGGCTCCAGCCCCCCCGCGACCCTCAGTGGAGGAACAAGCGAAAATGAGTGAGTGAGTGAGAGTGTTTGTTCATCACCTCCTTCTGTTGTAATGGTCATTAAAGAAAATGACTTATTGGAGTTTCTCCTCACAAATATGACTTTCTATGAATGATGCAATAAATGCAGCTTGCAATCTAAGACAATATGGAAGTATGTGAATATAATAGTAGTGGAAGTAGCTCATAAAATAATACATTTGCTCTTCTCATCAAATCTCTCTATGTTATTAAAGAAAACCTGCTCTTAGTCAACAACATCTAAGACATCAACCAAAAA
>NW_026622136.1:0-14823 GCF_003711565.1 Takifugu flavidus | reverse complement strand
ATCAAAATCTGCACAACAGAAGCAGCACTTGAGTAATGTAATTATTGATTTTATGGTTAATTCTACTAATAATCTTGTGTCTGTTTTAAACTGTATTATTCCTACATTATCGGTTTAAGTATTAAACTGATTTGACTTGTGTTTAAATGAATCTGGTTTGTACTTGGTGACTCTGGTGTTGACTGAACCAGTTCTGCTGGTGACTCTTCATCGTCTGCATCTGCAGCTGCTGTTTTCACTTCAGTCACACTGAGGGAGGTTTTTGTACGGCTCTAAATCACTGTGTAACAGCTCCGCTACCATGGTAGCCCAGACAGTAATAATCTCCATCATCTTCAGCCTGAACACCAGTGATGGTTAGAGTGTACTGAGAACCAGATCTGCTGCCACTGAATCGAGACGGCGTTCCTGTGTAGGACTTGATACAGCATATATCAGAAGTTTAGGAGCCTGTCCAGTTTCTGAAGGTACCAGTAAAAGAGTGCCACCAATATCTGAGCTTCCTGTGGCGCTGATGGTCACAGACCCTCCAACACTAACAGACTTGAATTTATCAGCCTGAGTCAGAAATTTGTTGGCAGAAGATTCTGAAATGACAAACAACAAATGTTAAAAAGAGCAGTTGAAAAGACCTGGAGGAGCAGTTATGATGTAAAAATGAAATGATTTCAGCCTCCTTGGAAAGAAGAAGAGGATGAAATCAAACAATGTTGAAAAGTCTCACCCTGACTCAGAAAGATGACAGTCAGAATTATTGACAACATGGTGATGCTGAAGTTTTCAGTGTGAGAGCGTGAAAAGAGTTCAGACTCTCTGTGACATCAGAACTTTAAACTCTGAGGAGCAACCATGCAGAAAAACATGCAAATGTTCTGCAGAAGACAGAAACTCACCTGTTCTAGTGAAACACAGACACGCATGAGGAGGAGTCACACTTTTTCCACTGAGAGTTGAATAAAAGCTTTTATTAAGTTAATTTTCTACTTTCTTTCATTATTATTTCTCATTTCTCAATGAGTTTATATTGACCTGCTGTCAGAGACACAAACATGGAGCTTTCGTGACTCCACTTCATTAATGTCATCAAAAATGTCTGATTATTGCTGGTTTTTTGCTCAAATCTCAGCGTGGGTTCCATCTGTTAGAATGACATGATGTGATCAGTCACGTGTGCCAGAAACTTGCTATTTTATCTTCATTGTCACTGAGTCCACAACAGTCACAAGAAACAAGGATATCAGGAGAAGCACCGATGAATGTCACCCTTCATGAACGAACCTGTGGTGGTGTATTTGGACTTTTTCATGAGATTAATCTTGTTCTTCTATAAACATGCAAATTTCTCATGATTACATCAGCAGGTTCTGGCTGTTGATGAGAAATGTTTGACTCTGACTCACTCTGGTTGTTTTGGATCAGTGCAACATGCAGTTTATAGTTTAGATGCTGTAATTGGACCAGCATGAAATCTATAACAGAGAATAAAGAAGAGTTGATCCCTTGTAGTGGGCTCAGGTACCTTCGCTTGTTCCTCTGAAACTGAAATGTCAATGTCTTTGCACATGGACAATGGATCACTATAGTTCATGGGAACTGCCTCCAATTGGCTAACATTGTTTCAGGAACCACATTAAGGCTCAGTCAGGGACAAAATAAGAGACTTTGATGCAGCAACAGGCCCATAACAACCCTTCCATTCCTGGGAAGATCAATGAAGAGCTGTTTTTCAACTGATCCACTCCTTCATGCTTAAAAACATTTTTTAAATATATTTTCAGTCTGGATTTCCCCCAGACCACAGCACTGAGGCTGCACCTGTTAAAGCCTTGACCGACATAGATGTCAAGAGTGATGCATCTAAAACTGCTGTCCTGGTTTTGCTGGACCTCAGTGCTGCATTTGACACAGCTGGAAAAAGTGGCTGGGATGTACTGGTTCTGGACTCAATTGGTTCAAATCTTACTTCCAACACAGGGACACTTTGTCTCAGTTGGTCACTAGAAGTCAGAGTGAACAAAGATCACATGTGGGGTTCCTCAGGGATCCATTCTCGGCCTCTTCACTGTCTTCAAGCTGCATCTTGCTCAGCTATTAGGAAATCACATCTGTTACTGTTTTCATGCAGATGACACACAACTTTATATTTAAATTCATTAAGTTCCTACAGTCCCTTAGTTGCTCCCAGTAAGTGTATTTAACACTCAGTTAGTGAGTTAGTGTTAAAACTTTCTCCAGCTCAATGCTGAAGAACAGAAATGATTGTATTTGGCCTCAAGAATGAAAGGTCAAAGATCAGAGCTCCCCTTGACTTGATGCAGCTTCTATCTCAGCCTGTTACCACCTAAAGAACACTGGTAGATTTAAGGGTTCTCTGCCTGGAGAAGACACAGAGAAACTTGCTCATGTTGTCATTTTGAGCTGGTTAGATTGTTGTGATGGAATCTTCACACTTGGAATATGATTGTTTATGAATTTGGCTGCACAAATAAACTTGTCAGGATTCTTTTGATAATCCGATCAAACAGTGTTTGAGCCACTTTGTGTGATTAAAGTAGTTGTCAGTGATGTTTCTGTCAGTTGTGTGTTCACTGGTCTGTGTCAGAGTCTCTTCCTCTTCAGCAGCTGCTGGAACATCTCAGTGTCTCTGCTCTCTGACTGAGGGAGGTTTTTGTTCCACTCTAAATCACTGTGTGAACGTTCCATCACTATAGTAGCCCAGACAGTAATAAACTGCTTCATCTTGAGTCTGAACTCCACTGATGGTCAAAGTGAAGTCGGTGCTGCTGCCACTGCCACTAAACCGAGCTGCTGTTCCTGAATGATTTATTATGTGTCTTACTAGCAGCTGTGGAGGCTGTCCAGGTTTCTGTTGATACCAGGACATACAATCACTATTTGATTGTCCATTATAACAGCTGCTGTAAACAGCAGGGTTTGTTTTACAGGTGAGAGCGACAGTGGATCCTGGAGTAGATGTGATCACTGCAGGCTGAGTCACAGTCACCTGACCGCTGCATCCTGCAGACAAAAACACATCATTTATCAGCAGAAAGAGAGGAGAGAAAAGACACAAGGACATCTTTGAGGTTGTGAGGGAACAAACCTGTAAAAGAGCAGCAGGTCAGCGTCCAGATGAGGATGGTGATGAGAGTCATGCTGCTTGTGCTTTCTGCTGTGTTGACTGACAGATCTGAGTCCTGCAGTGTTGAACTAACACCACTATAAACCTTCTCAGATCAGCTGATGATGCAAAGCCTCCTCTCTATGGAAATGAGTCTCTGCTCTCAACACACTGAAGGCACGAGCAGACAAAATCAACACAAACACAGCTTGGATTAAAAGCAACTTTCTTCTTCATGGAACTGAAGAAAAGATTTGACAAATACAGCTGAGCATCAACAACAGATGCTGATGTGAGAATGTTTGCATTTTTAAACTGGATTCAGCAGTTTTAGCTTTGAAAAGACAATTTCTTGGAAACTTTTGGAGCTGACTTTGTAAAATGTTATTCATTTTAAATAACTTGAAATTGCATTTTTTAAACCATAAATTAAAATGTAGAATGAGAATATTGTAACTGATCCACATCAGTTTTGATCGTAAAGAGACTGATGTGTAAAAGTGATCAAATCGTTCAAATTCAAAGAGAAATTTCAGTTTAAATCTATTGAAAATGTTGGTGCATTAAATCAGCTGGTAATAATCCATTTTTGAGAGAAAAAGATGTGAATTTTCAGTGGGTAGCTGCTTGTTGACAGTGCAGGAGGTTTGTACGACCACTTGATGAGTTTGTATCACTGTGGTGGACGTTTGGTGGAGGAACCAAACTCATCATATTCTGTAAGTAAATTTATCTTTACTGTTCAAAATGTCAACAGTTTTTAATTTTACCAAAGACAAAGGACATTATTTTAAAGTCATCATATTTTTATAGATTTTGTTTGTTTGTAGGATTGTTAAGTTTGTGTTGTAAAACCTGAATCAGCGAATTTGAAAAGTCTGTTTATATTTCAGTAAAATTAACAAGAGACTGTTAATGTTGATTCTTGGAGAATTTCTTCTGTTAATAACAATCATAAACTTTATTAGTTGTTAATGTTTGAGAAAGCGTGTCCAAGATCTACTTTCTTGATTTTAACGTGTAAAATATTTCACAGTTTCACTGATTTTATTATCTTTAATGATCTAAAATCTGAATACGATGTAATTCGATAAATGTAAAATGTGCAGAGATTTTAGTTTGAGTCGATCGTTTGTTCGTTTAAAGCTGAGAAAGGGAAGTGAAACAGACAGATGTCAAAGTCTGTAACTGAACACACATTTATTTCAAGCCAGTCACTAAAGACGTGAATTATTTACTGCTTTAACTCAATATTAAACAGAGCAAACACTGATTAAGACGTATGATTGAAGTGTAGCTGTAAATATGTCAGATGCAGTCAGAGTTGACGTGCGTGTCTCTGCTCTCCCCTCCAGCCGGCACCATGACCAGACCCTCCGTCTCTCTGCTCTCTCCCCCCTCCTCTGAGCAGCTCCCTGGGGGCTCGGCCACGCTGGCCTGCCTGCTGACCAAGTACTCTCCTCAGGGAGCCCAGGTGAGCTGGGAGGTGGACGGTACGGAGGTGACAGAGGGCGTCCTGACCACCTCAGAGGAGGAGAAGAGCGGAAGCTACAGCAGCGTCAGCACCCTGACCCTGAGCAAGGAGAGCTGGATGAAAGGAGAGAATTACTCCTGCAAGGTCAACCATCATGGCCACGTTCAGAGCCCGTCCATCCTCAGGAGCCAGTGTAAAGGCTAGAGGGGCTGGATGAAGCCCAGCACAGGAGCTGTGTGTGTGGGGGAGAGCAGGAGGAACACGGCTGCTGCTCTGAGCAAGATGACTTTAAATGTTTGTAGTTTGTGTGTCAGAGAACAACACGGCTGTCACGTCTGACACAATCACGTGTGTAGCTCAGCAGCTAGATGTGAGAGCGCTAAATCATTGTCATGTTGCTCCTGTTGGTGATGATGATGATGATGATGATGTTGCTATTAAAGCTTGAAGTGATGAAGACATTTCTGCTTGGTTGTTTATCTTCACTGATACTATTTTCAAATAAAGCATCACAATCTGGTCATCAACCATCTTTACTCTCACATTTGTCTTTAGTTTTTGTCTGTTTTCAACAGAAAATGTGGAAAAACTCAAACAATCATAGTTGAAGAAGAGGTGAAATATCACAGTGTCAAAATATAATAAACATGTTCGAAGAGATGGTTACAGCTCGTTGTAGATTGATTTATATTCATGAATATGAACATGAATGTGTTTCATGGCTGATAGGAGTTTATTCCTTTATATTCTCTGCATTATTTGTTTTATTACAGTATCATAAATAATCAAAATAAATGAAGCAAAGTTCATCAAATCTGCACATAGAAGCAGCACTTGCGTAAATGTAATTACTGATTTAATGGTTAATTATTACTAATGAATTTTAAAATGGTCAGTTGTAACTTGTAATATATCATTCCTCTATTAATGGTTAAACTGAGTATTTGTGTATTTTTCATGGTTATTTTAAAGCTTTTAAACTGACTTGACTTGTGTTTAATGATTCCTCTGGTGTTGACTGAACCAGTTCTGCTGGTGACTCTTCATCGTCTGCAGCTGCAGCTGCTGTTTTCACTTCAGTCACACTGAGGGAGGTTTTTGTACGGCTCTAAATCACTGTGTGAATGTATCGTCGCTATGTAGACCCAGACAGTAATAATCTCCAGCATCTTCAGCCTGAACACCAGTGATGGTTAGAGTGTACTGAGAACCAGATCTGCTGCCACTGAATCGAGACGGCGTTCCTGTGTCGAGACTTGATACATCATATATCAGAAGTTTAGGAGCCTGTCCAGGTTTCTGAAGGTACCAGCTGAGATAGCGCCAATATCTGAGCTTCCTGTGGCGCTGATGGTCACAGACCCTCCAACACTAACAGACTTGAATTTATCAGCCTGAGTCAGAAAGTTGTTGGCAGAAGATTCTGAAATGACAAACAACAAATGTTAAAAAGAGCAGTTGAAAAGAGCCTGGAGGAGCAGTTATGATGTAAAAATGAAATGATTTCAGCCTCCTTGGAAAGAAGAAGAGGATGAAATCAAACAATGTTGAAAAGTCTCACCCTGACTCAGAAAGATGACAGTCAGAATTATTGACAACATGGTGATGCTGAAGTTTTCAGTGTGAGAGCGTGAAAAGAGTTCAGACTCTCTGTGACATCAGAACTTTAAACTCTGAGGAGCAACCATGCAGAAAAACATGCAAATGTTCTGCAGAGACAGAAACTCACCTGTTCTAGTGAAACACAGACACGCATGAGGAGGAGTCACACTTTTTCCACTGAGAGTTGAATAAAAGCTTTTATTAAGTTAATTTTCTACTTTCTTTCATTATTATTTCTCATTAACAAGTTTATATTCTGACCTGCTGTCAGAGACACAAACATGGAGCTTTGACTCCACTGCATTAATGTCATCAAAAATGTCTGATTATTGCTGGTTTTTGCTCAAATCTGCTTTGTTTCTCATTGTGTTCCTTATGAAAATGCTGACTCAGCGTGGGTTCCATCTGTTAGAATGACATGACGTGATCAGTCACGTGTGCCAGAAACTTGCTATTTTATCTTCATTGTCACTGAGTCCACAACAGTCACAAGAAACAAGGATATCAGGAGAAGCACCGATGAATGTCACCCTTCATGAAGGAACCTGGGTGGTGTATTTGGACTTTTTCATGAGATTACTCTTGTTCTTCTATAAACATGCAAATTTCTCATGATTACATCAGCAGGTTCTGGCTGTTGATGAGAAATGTTTGACTCTGACTCACTCTGGTTGTTTTGGATCAGTGCAACATGCAGTTTATAGTTTAGATGCTGTAATTGGACCAGCATGAAATCTATAACAGAGAATAAAGAAGAGTTGATCCCTTGTAGTGGGCTCAAGTATCTTCGCTTGTTCCTCTGAAACTGAAATGTCAATGTCTTTGCACATGGACAATGGATCACTATAGTTCATGGGAACTGCCTCCAATTGTCTAACATTGTTTCAGGAACCACATTATCAGACTAAGGCTCAGTCAGGGACAAAATAAGAGACTTTGATGCAGCAACAGGCCCATAACAACCCTTCCATTCCTGGAAAGATCAATGAAAGCTGTTTTTCAACTGATCCACTCCTTCATGCTTAAAAACATTTTTTTAATATATTTCAGTCTGGATTTCCCCCAGACCACAGCACTGAGGCTGCACCTGTTAAAGCCTTGACCGACATAGATGTCAAGAGTGATGCATCTAAAACTGCTGTCCTGGTTTTGCTGGACCTCAGTGCTGCATTTGACACAGCTGGAAAAAGTGGCTGGGATGTACTGGTTCTGGACTCAATTGGTTCAAATCTTACTTCCAACACAGGGACACTTTGTCTCAGTTGGTCACTAGAAGTCAGAGTGAACAAAGATCACATGTGGGGTTCCTCAGGGATCCATTCTCGGGCCTCTTCACTGTCTTCAAGCTGCATCTTGCTCAGCTATTAGGAAATCACATCTGTTACTGATTTCATGCAGATGACACATAACTTTATATTTAAATTCATTAAGTTCCTACAGTCCCTTAGTTGCTCCCAGTAAGTGTATTTAACAACTCAGTTAGTGAGTTAGTGTTAAAACTTTCTCCAGCTCAATGCTGAAGAACAGAAATGATTGTATTTGGCCTCAAGGTCAAAGATCAGAGCTCCCTTGACTTGATGCAGCTTGTATCTCAGCCTGTTACCACCTAAAGAACACTGGTAGATTTAAGGGTTCTCTGCCTGGAGAAGAAGACACAGAGAAACTTGCTCATGTTGTCATTTTCAGCAGGTTAGATATTGTGATGGATCTTCACACTTGGAATATGATTGTTTGTGAATTTGGCTGCACAAATAAACTTGTCAGGATTCTTTTGATAATGCAATCAAACAGTGTTTGAGCCAGTGTTCACTGGTCTGTGTCAGAGTCTCTTCCTCTTCAGCAGCTGCTGGAACATCTCAGTGTCTCTGCTCTCTGACTGAGGGAGGAGTTTTTGTTCCACTCTAAATCACTGTATGAACGTTCCATCACTATATCCACCCAGACAGTAATAAACTGCTTCATCTTGAGTCTGAACTCCACTGATGGTCAAAGTGAAGTCGGTGCTGCTGCCACTGCCACTACTAAACCGAGCTGCTGTTCCTGAATGATTTATTATGTGTCTTACTAGCAGCTGTGGAGGCTGTCCAGGTTTCTGCTGATACCAGCCCTAACAATCACTATTGATTGTCCATTATAACAGCTGCTGTCAACAGCAGGGTTTGTTTTACAGGTGAGAGCGACAGTGGATCCTGGAGTAGATGTGATCACTGCAGGCTGAGTCACAGTCACCTGACCGCTGCATCCTGCAGACAAAAACACATCATTTATCAGCAGAAAGAGAGGAGAGAAAAGACACAAGGACATCTTTGAGGTTGTGAGGGAACAAACCTGTAAAAGAGCAGCAGGTCAGCGTCCAGATGAGGATGGTGATGAGAGTCATGCTGCTTGTGCTTTCTGCTGTGTTGACTGACAGATCTGAGTCCTGCAGTGTTGAACTAACACCACTATAAACCTTCTCAGATCAGCTGATGATGCAAAGCCTCCTCTCTATGGAAATGATGTCTCTGCTCTCAACACACTGAAGGCACGAGCAGACAAAATCAACACAAACACAGCTTGGATTAAAAGCAACTTTCTTCTTCATGGAACTGAAGAAAAGATTTGACAAATACAGCTGAGCATCAACAACAGATGCTGATGTGAGAATGTTTGCATTTTTAAACTGGATTCAGCAGTTTTAGCTTTAAAAAGACAATTTCTTGGAAACTTTGGAGCTGACTTTGTAAAATGTTATTCATTTAAATAACTTGAAATTGCATTTTTTAAACCATAAATTAAAATGTAGAATGAGATATTGTAACTGATCCACATCAGTTTTGATCCTGTAAAGAGACTGATGTGTAAAAGTGATCAAATCATTCAAATTCAAAGAGAAATTTCAGTTTGAATCTATTGAAAATGTTGGTGCATTAAATCAACTGGTAATAATCCATTTTTGAGAGAAAAAGATGTGAATTTCAGTGGGTAGCTGCTTGTTGACAGTGCAGGAGGTTTTTGTACGACCACTTGATGAGTTTGTATCACTGTGGTACACGTTTGGTGGAGGAACCAAACTCATCGTTGACTGTAAGTAACAGATTTTTATTTGAATCTTTTTCACTTTTACACTTTTAGCAATTTTAAAGGAGACTTTTGCATTTGTCTCGTTTTAATTGTTATTATTTGATTCCATCTGAGTCACAACTTTATAAACATCATCATTAATAAAGATTATATTAAATTGTTTCTTTATAAACTGAAAATAAATAACTGGCTTCTCAATTTTAATGTTAATTGTTTTAAATTTTCTGTGGACATTAACATTTGTAGTTAATTAGACTCAACTTTCATTGCTCAAAACCTTCCTTAGTAGTTTAATCTCATTATGTTTGGACATTTTCAACATTCTGACTGTTTAACAATGTAAAAACTGATTTTATTAGATTTTATCCGTAAATGCAACTTTTCTTTGCGTGGACGCTTCATTTATTTTCTCTGTGGTGAAAAGTAAGTGAAACAGACAGATGCCACAGATGTGAAGTGTGTTCTCACCAGTGTTTCACCTGTGTCACGTTAAACTCTCGACTGTAATAAAGAAGTTAAAGAGAAGAAAATCGTCACGCTGTCCAACATTGTCCAAACATGTCAAAATGTCCTCAGTCATCACCAGCTAACGGCTCAGTCAGATTTGATGGTGTCCAAACCTTCACGTCTTTCTGGTCTCTCTCCAGCGGGTGTGGTGCGTCCCACCCTGACCGTCCTCCCCCCCTCCCCAGAGGAGCTGCAGCAGGGCAGTGCCACACTGGTGTGTCTGGCCAGCGGGGGCTCCCCCTCACAGTGGAAGCTGAGCTGGAAGGTGGGGGGCGGCAGCAGCACCACACCGGCCTCACACAGCCTGGAGGTCCTGGGGAGTGACGGCCGCTTCAGCTGGAGCAGCACCCTGAACCTCCCTGCAGACCAGTGGAAGAAGGTGGACTCAGTGACCTGTGAGGCCAGTCTGAGTGGACAGAGCTCTGTCACTCAAACCTGGACCCTCACAGCTGCTCAGTCTAGAGGTTCAGCAACACTTCCTGTCTGGAAACCGTGCTGCTTCTGTCCTCAACATCTTGATGGAGCGACACATCTTTTCTGCTCACATATTCCTGCATGAGCGTGACTCTGCTTTCATCTGGACATTTCTCTAACTCACCTCACTCATTTTCTGTCCTCAGATGTGAATTTAAAGTCACAAAATAAACATTTCAATCATTTCAGCCAACATCTCTGTGTTTGTTGTGATTATTGATGAGAAAATCTGATCATCATCATTTACTGCAGTTTGGTCTTTAGTTTTATTTGTTTTTGAAAGGGAAAAGTGGGAAGAACTAAACAATCATAGTTGAATAAGATGTGAAATATCAGTGTAAAAATACAATAAAACAAGCAGAAGAGATGGTTTCAGCTTGTTGTAAATTGATTTATTTAGATGAATATGAACATGAATGTGTTTCAGGGACGGTATCAATCAATCTTAGTATAGCGTCTGTTACAATCAAAAATTTCTAGGTGCTTTACAGAATCCCAGGGCCTGACCCCAATAAGCAACAGTGGCAACGACCCTTTAACAGGAAGAATCCTTGAGCAGGACCAGGCTCATGTAGGAGGACCCTCCTGCTGATGGCCATGAGGTATGAGTTCATTCCTTTATGTTCTCTGTATTATTTGTTCGTATCATAAATATTCAGAATAAATTAAACAAAGTTCATCAAATCTGCACATAGAAGCAGCACTTGAGTAAATGTAATTACTGATTTAATGGTTGATTATTACTAATAATTTTGTGTCAGTTATAATTTTAAAATGGATAATGGTAAACTGAGTATTTGTGTATTTTTCATGATTATTTTAATGCTTTTAAAATGACTTGACTTGTGTTTAAATGAATCTGGTTTGTACTTGGTGACTCTGGTGTTGACTGAACCAGTTCTGCTGGTGACTCTTCATCGTCTGCAGCTGCAGCTGCTGTTTTCACTTCAGTCACACTGAGGGAGGTTTTTGTACGGCTCTAAATCACTGTGTGAACGCTCCAACATGTTCACCCAGACAGTAATAATCTCCAGCATCTTCAGCCTGAACACCAGTGATGGTTAGAGTGTACTGAGAACCAGATCTGCTGCCACTGAATCGAGACGGCGTTCCTGTGAAGAGATTTGATACCTTGTATATCAGAGGTTTAGGAGCCTGTCCAGGTTTCTGAAGGTACCAGCTGAGATCATCTTCAATATTTGAGCTTCCTGTGGCGCTGATGGTCACAGACCCTCCAACACTAACAGACTTGAATTTATCAGCCTGAGTCAGAAATTTGTTGGCAGAAGATTCTGAAATGACAAACAACAAATGTTAAAAAGAGCAGTTGAAAAGAGCCTGGAGGAGCAGTTATGATGTAAAAATGAAATGATTTCAGCCTCCTTGGAAAGAAGAAGAGGATGAAATCAAACAATGTTGAAAAGTCTCACCCTGACTCAGAAAGATGACAGTCAGAATTATTGACAACATGGTGATGCTGAAGTTTTCAGTGTGAGAGCGTGAAAAGAGTTCAGACTCTCTGTGACATCAGAACTTTAAACTCTGAGGAGCAACCATGCAGAAAAACATGCAAATGTTCTGCAGAAGACAGAAACTCACCTGTTCTAGTGAAACACAGACACGCATGAGGAGACACTTTACATTTTATTCCTTTTTCTCGCTTTTTTTCTCCATTTCCAATTAAATTATACCATTAAATTCTTAAATATATTTCATCTGATGAAATATAAAACCTGAACAGTTAAATGTCTGACAGAAATCTTGTAAATGACAATAGAATCTTTAATTATTTACCTCACAAACTGTATAAGAACATCTACATCTGTATTAATAATTAAAAAGAAATGTGTCAATATTAGTAATTAGTATTGTGGTTTTCTTGGTCCATGAAAATCAGATTCTCTTCCATTAATGGATCTGCTTCTCCAGAACCTCACGTCTGCACTGCATTCTTCTGCAGAACATCTGTCTGCTCTCTCATTTCCTGAATGTTTCCGCCTCTATTTCCAGTCTCCTTGTGAATTGTTGTGGCTGCCTGAGGTTTGAGGTGCTTCTACCACGTAAAGATGCTTCCCTCTTGTGTTCCCAGACTGAGACTGCACTGCCTGTTTATCTTGACATGGGAGGTGGATTCTTCAGCAGCAGTTTGGTGTTATTGTTTCTGTGAATGACTTAAACTGTCCCAGAAGCTCCCCAGACTCCCCAGTAATTCAGTGATCTCGACAAAAGCTCTTCAGATCCAGGTTTAATCAGAATAATTTACATTATTTCAGGCTTATACGCGTGTTTAGGGCCATGAACACATTCAGCAGACCATCTGGCACCGTGTCCCTGTTCTGATGGCATCAAACACAGCAGCAGTGAAAGACTGTGTTCCATCTGGAAGGAAACATCGTGGTGGCAGAGGTGTGGCTTCAGGTGTGGCGTGCTCAAGGGCAGAGGGCAGAGGTGTGACTCAGGTCAGGAAACAGGACATTTGGTTGCAGGAACCAAGACACCGATGTGGCCGTTTCCACTGCTCAATACTGGACCGCAGCACAGTCCAAAACCAGCTGGAAAAACCCCAGTCAGAAGACACAAATGCAACGGGGAAATGCCTCCAGTTTCTCCACATACAAAAATCAGACGATTCTCACTGTAAAAATGCAAATTAAAGGAAAAAACGACAAAATGTGAGAGAGAAAAAACAGATAATACATGTTGCAAATAATGCAACAAAAACAGTGAGAAACAGAAACCTTTTAAAAACTAGACTGTTCAATAAAGGCCCAGTGTCTATTTTCTATTATAGATCATCAGAAATCAAATAAAACATAGAAAAACATGCTTCTGCTGATAGTGTATGAACACCACAGCATTCTAGGTCACTTAGCAGTAAAACTGTTTTTCCTAAATGTTGATGAAGATCCCTCCTGATGGGACCTGCAGGTGCCCTGGCTGGACGTGACTGGAAAAAGTAAATCAGTTTTGTCCACTGACAGCCACCGTAGGTTCTGACACTGGACAGGTTGTTTCATTCTTGCAATCTGAATCCACCAAGGAAAAAAAAATAATTGCAAGGGGGCAGTTTTTAAGATGCATAAATGCTGTTTGAGGAGGATTTTATGGTTATTTCAGAGGAGCTTGTGATAGAGTATGAGACTGTATCATGTGCGTATAAATGAGATGAGCAGTTATGAATTGAAAATATAATATTTTTACAAATTGTGAAGAGGACAAAAACCAAAACCAGTGTTGTTGAACATTTCAAGGATGACTGAGTGATCTACTGAGTCAAAAGGCTGAGAGAGGTTCATGAATATGGAGGTAAAATAACTTCTCTCATCCAGGATAGTTATAATATTGATGATAATCAAACTGGTGGTGGTGAGAAAACTATGATGTGGCCTAAAACCAGAGTGATACGGATTTAAAATGGAACGAGTTTGAGTTGAAGCTGATTATATGTTCTCTGCATTATTTGTTAAATAACAGTATCATAAATATTCAAAATAAATGAAGCAAAGTTCATCAAATCTGCACATAGAAGCAGCACTTGAGTAAATGTAATTACTGATTTAATGGTTAATTATTACTAATAATTTTTTTTCCAGCTGTAACTTGTAATATATCATTCATCTATTAATGGTTAAACTGAGTATTGTGTATTTTTATGGTTATTTTAAAGCTTTTAAACTGATTTGACTTGTGTTTAAATGACTCTGGTTTGTACTTGGTGGCTCTGGTGTTGACTGAACCAGTTCTGCTGGTGACTCTTCATCGTCTGCAGCTGCAGCTGCTGTTTTCACTTCAGTCACACTGAGGGAGGTTTTTGTACGGCTCTAATCACTGTGTGAACGTTCCATCACCATGTGCACCCAGACAGTAATAATCTCCAGCATCTTCAGCCTGAACACCAGTGATGGTTAGAGTGTACTGAGAACCAGATCTGCTGCCACTGAATCGAGACGGCGTTCCTGTGAAGCGACTTGATACATCATATATCAGAAGTTTAGGAGCCTGTCCAGGTTTCTGAAGGTACCAGCTGAGATCACCACCAATATTTGAGCTTCCTGTGGCGCTGATGGTCACAGACCCTCCAACACTAACAGACTTGAATTTATCAGCCTGAGTCAGAAAGTTGTTGGCAGAAGATTCTGAAATGACAAACAACAAATGTTAAAAAGAGCAGCTGAAAAGAGCCTGGAGGAGCAGTTATGATGTAAAAATGAAATGATTTCAGCCTCCTTGAAATCAAACAATGTTGAAAAGTCTCACCCTGACTCAGAAAGATGACAGTCAGAATTATTGACAACATGGTGATGCTGAAGTTTTCAGTGTGAGAGCGTGAGAAGAGTTCAGACTCTCTGTGACATCAGAACTTTAAACTCTGAGGAGCAACCATGCAGAAAAACATGCAAATGTTCGCAGAAGACAGAAACTCACACGTTCTAGTGAAACACAGACACGCATGAGGAGGAGTCACAAGTTTTCCACTGAGAGTTGAATAAAACTGTTATTAAGTAATTTTCTGACTACGTGCTTTAATGTTCTACTTCTTCATAATTATTTTCACATTAATGAGGTTTATATTCTGACCTGC
>NW_026622135.1:0-32088 GCF_003711565.1 Takifugu flavidus | reverse complement strand
ACGTACAGTTATGTGTGTATATGTATAAGTGTGTGCCAGTGTAGGTGTGTATGTGTAAGCATGTGTGTGTAAGTGTGTGCAGGTGTAGGTGTGTATGTGTACAGTGAAGTCTGGTCTCGTCTGTCCTTCAAGTCTTTGTGTGTCTCTAGCATGTCCACACTGCTTGTGCAGGGTAGAAACAATGTTCGGGGACAGCTGGGTAAAAGGAGGGTATGGGACATGGATTGAGGGGTAATGGGAGATGAGACATGGGGTAAGGGGCATAGGCGAACATCAGGTTTGCACCTGGTCCCCAAGACTGGTATGATGGTTGTCCAAGATTGTCATATGTGAGCATTTCTCGAGGTCTCTGTGCTCGAGCTGACCTCCTCACAGGTTGCACTTCCTCCTCAGACAGTTCCACTGCAGGCTCATCATTGTCCTCCTGCTCTCTTGAATCAGCCTCCTCCGCAGTGTCATCAGTTATGAGTTCTCCTTGCACTTCCTGAGCTGGTGGTGGAACAGCTGCCTGCTGGTCTGGTGTCTGCACTGGATCTGGGACGGTGACAGGATCACGTTGTTGTTCAGTTGACATTTCAGTATGTCTCAGTGGTTGAAACTCTGGGGCTATAGGTCGGAGCTCATCTGGTGGGTTAGACTGAGGACTTGCCGGTCTGACTCTCCTCCTGCTATATACTGGAATTGTTCGAAGGCAATATGTGTATTCCTCCTCTTCCTCAGAGTGTTCAGACTCCTGCTCCACTGTCTCTCTGTTGTTTCTGTAACAGTCTGTCTGTCTTTGTCTCTGTCTAGGTGCGGACTGACTCGGTGGGACTTCTAAAGGCAAATCATTAACAGGTAGCAGAAGGTTGCGATGCAGCACACGGAGAGTGCGTTCTCCTGTATCTGGTTGAACTCTGTAAACAGGTCCGTCTCCCATCTTTTCAACCACTCGATGAACCTTTTTCTCCCAATAAGCTCTAAGTTTGCCCGGACCACCCCTCTCCGACAGATTCCTGACAAGCACACGATCTCCAGGCTGCAGTGTAATACCTTTCACATGCTGATCATAATACTTCTTTCCCTTAGCTGAACGCTTCCCACTGGTTTCTGAAGCAATTTTGTATGCTTCCTGCATGCGTGAAGCCCATTTCTGTGCATACTCTTGCCTGGACCGTGGTCCCTCTTCAGGTTTCAAGTCAAAGAGCAGATCTACAGGCAAACGTGGAGCTCTACCATAAAGGAGAAAAAATGGTGAATAACCTGTTCCCTCATGTCTTGTACAGTTGTACGCGTGGACAATGTGAGGGAGGTGATCCTTCCACTCTGTTTTTTTCTCCTCCTGCAGAGTGCGGAGCATCTGTAGAAGTGTCCTGTTCAGGCGCTCGACAGGATTCCCCTGCGGATGGTAGGGAGTGGTTTGTGAGTGGGAAATTCCTGCGAGCTGCTGAAGTCTCTGGAAGAGACTGTTTTCAAACTCCCGGCCCTGATCATGATGTAGCTTTGCAGGGTACCCGAAGCGAGGGATAAAGTCATAGAAGATTTTCTCGGCTGCTGTTCTGCCAGATTTGTTTTTTGTGGCATAAGCTTGACCAAACCGAGTAAAGTGATCTACCAGGACTAAAATGTACTCATAACCACCTTTACTCTGTTCAAGATGTAAATAATCAATTGAGATGAGCTCAAATGGGGCACTGGTTGTTATAGAACCCATAGGTGCTCTCTCTGGTCTGTTTGGATGTTTTTGTTTAATACACTGACACTGGCGAATCACATAATCTTCTATGTCCTGTTGCATAAAAGGCCAATAAAACCTTTCTCGTGCTAAATGTATGACTTTATCAGCGCCCACATGTCCCATGTCATCATGCAGGTGTTTTAACACGGTGGCCTTCAGTTTACTGGGGAGAACCAACTGTTTCCTCTGTCCTGTCTGTCTGTACAAAATCCCTTTGTCAAGTCTGAGTCTGTTCCATTCGTGTACCAGTCTGCGTGTTTCTCGTCCCATTTGTCTCTTTCCTTTATCCTGAGGACTCCATCCATTTTTCTTTAGGTTTATCACCTCACAGATAGGAGCATCTTCTCTCTGTGCATCTCTGACACTCTCTGGTGTGATGACAGGGGTGCCTCCAAAGTGTGCGTCACTTACATCCGACTGCAGCTGTAATGCAGCCACCCACGGCACATCACCGTCTTTTACAGCTGTGTCTCCCTGCCAGATGGCGGAGACTACATCAGGGGACACTGTCTCTGTGAACTCTTTCAGGTGACCATCAAGATGCACTGGGTGTCTTGACAGGGTGTCAGCATCAGTGTTTGACTTGCCTGGACGATATTTGATGGTGAAATGAAAGTTGGCTAATTCACCCACCAACGATGTCCGACTGCGTTCAACCTGGCTGAGCTCAAAACATATGTAAGGGGGTTATTATCCGTGTATACTGTGAAAGTGGGGGCGTAATAGAGGTAATCTCTAAATTTATCACAGATTGCCCACTTTAACGCCAGGAACTCAAGCTTGCTAGAATGGAGATGGTAGTTTTTCTCAGCAGGCGTGAGTGTCCTGGAGCCATAAGCAATAACCCGGAGCTTGTTTCCCTGC
The DNA here is from genome assembly GCF_003711565.1 of Takifugu flavidus. NCBI lineage: Eukaryota > Metazoa > Chordata > Actinopteri > Tetraodontiformes > Tetraodontidae > Takifugu > Takifugu flavidus. The sequence continues at coordinate 29,507 of NW_026622135.1, read as the reverse complement.
TGTTGATAGAGCACAGCACCCAGACCTTCGTTCGAGGCATCTGTGTGGAGTACAAAAGGTAAGTCATAGTCTGGATAAGCCAAAATGGGTGGACTGGTTAACATATCCACCAGGCGTGATACTACAGCACTATGATCTGGTGTCCAATAAACAGGTGTTTTGGATAAGAGCTGACCACTCTTAGTATTTTTTGACTTAACCTTGGTAGCTCTCTGGCTAGGCTCACTAGGACTCTCTATCAGCTGAAACAGAGGTCTTGCTATCCTAGAAAAGTCCTGTATGAATGTTCTGTAATAGCCTAAAAAACCTAAGAGGGCTCTGACCTCTCCCACATTCTTTGGCTCTTTCTCTTTCAAATGCTGAACTGCCTCAATATCTTCAGGGTCAATCTGAATACCTTCGCGAGTCACTAAGCGGCCTAAATACCTGACCTGGCTTTTAAACAGGTCACATTTTTTTGGACGTAATTTGATACCATACTCTCGCAGGCGACAGAGCACCCGTCTCAGATCTTCAACATGGTCATGAAAAGTCTTGGAAAAACAGAGAACGTCGTCCAAATATGGAGAACAGCACTCGTCCCTTAACCCGTCAAGAACTCCCTCCATACATCTTTGAAAAGCCGCTGGGGCGTTTGTTAGACCAAATGGGAGGCGGGTCCACTCATAAAGCCCCCAGGGTGTGCTAAAGGCAGTCAGATGTCTGGAGCTCTCATCGACAAACCCTTGATGGTATGCACTACCCTGGTCGAGTATGGAGAACCATGAGTACCCCCCCAGACTGTCTAACAGATCTTGGATGCGTGGAAGAGGGTGGCGGTCGGGGATGGTTTTCCGATTCAAGCCTCTAAAATCAATACACAGACGCAAACTCTTGTCCTTCTTCCTAACACAGACCACTGGAGATGAGTAGGAAGAAGCAGACTTTCTGATCCAGCCCTGGTCAAGAAGATTTTGTACATAGTCCTTCACCTCCCTGTACAAGGGCTTCGGAACAGAGTTGTAGGACGTCTGCACTGGCATGTCATCCTTCAGATGGATTTTCAATTGCAGGTTTGGGATGCACCCAATGTCACAGTCATCTTTGGCGAAGACATCTGACTCCTCATACAACATGTCTCTGACTATGTTTTGTTCATGTCTCTCCAGGTGCGACACATCAACAGGGGGATGCCATCTCTGTGTTGTTGTGTCCTCTGTCTTGTTTTTCTCACTTGTTCCTCTTTGTTTGTCTGTGCTAACCTGAGCTGAGGATGTACTAACAGTGTTAGGGGACATGGGTTCTAACCCACCTGGAAAACAGTTCACTGGTTTAATTTCAGTAACTTCCTCTAATGTTCCTAAAACTGTTCTCTTAGGGAGGTAGATGTCATGTTTAGTGGGGTTTTGAACAGGTATCTTGACAATTTTTGTGGACCCACTTGGAACATCAACTAAGGCCTGAAACAAATCCAACCCCTCAGGACAGCTACTCACTACATCGGGTTGGAAGAGAATAACCCCACCACTTGGCCATTCCCTGACTCTGCACCTCACCTCACAAATCTGCCCTGCAGGAATGGTGGAACCCGTCTTCCCTGTTCTCACACTGCACTCTACAGCTGTCTCACCTGGGGTCAACATCTGGCAAGCAGCAACTAGGGCTTCTACAGCACTGTCATTTATACTTAAGGTTTCTTTTAATAAAGCAGAAATATCAACCTCACTTCTCTGTTCTTTGATTATCTCAACTAAAACATTGCTGCCTAAGAGAGGACAGTTGAGACAGTTCTGGCTGATTAGCATTGGCACTTGAATGGTGACATATCCACAGTGTTTGTTACCGATTTGGAGTTCAACATCTGCCCATCCATCAAAGGGGACATCTGTGCCATTTGCTACAGAAATCACCAGCGGCTCATCAAGAGGGAAGGATTCAAGTGGCTGGATATCGACATGGGGGAGTGCTTCTTCCATCCAGCCTCTCCCCACCATCGTCACTTGAGCCCCTGAGTCAAGCAACATCTGGAGAGGAACACCATTGAGAGTACATGAGACCATACATCGCTTTCCTATGAGCTGTGCTAAGCGTTTCTTTGTTGGTGGTTGACACTGTGCTTTTGTTTTTACAGGACTTGCTGCCTTAGACATGCTGGGTTGGGCTGGGGGTTCCTTAGCTGTCACGGTCACTGGCTGCCCTTCTCCAGTGACCTCATCCCGTTTCCCGACGTCCTCCTTTGAAGACAGCCGACCGCCCAATGTCCAGCTTGGCCACATACGAAGCAGTGAGGGCAACTCATCTTGCCCTGCTGAACACAGTTGCTGCATCTGCCATGGGCTTCAGATGTTGGTGGCATTGGCTGGGCTGTGGCTGAGTGTGTGTTCACAGGGGTGGCAGTGTCAGCAGGCCTCACCACTTGAGCCAGCTGTTTGGTCAGGGAGGACACCTGTGCAGTCAGTTCTTCAATAGCGGCACGGTTAGCCTGTAACTAGAGGTAAGATCTTAAGACCGAGCCCGAGCCCGAGTCCGAGCCCGGCCCAACCCGAAATTCGGGTCGGGCTTAAAATGCGTAAAATGTCAATCATTACGTTCGGGTCGGGTCGGGCCGGGCTTCTCTCTCGCTGACTTTTTTTAATAAATATTTGTTTATAAAAATATACACTAAAACGATGTGTGGATACTAAACTAAGGAATACTTATTATAAATAAATAATTTGGATAAAACAGAGAAGGCGCTGTATGCTAATTGCTATTTAACTACTAAACAGAGCCAGACCATGCCGTGCGCACGTGAACGCCGCGGTCCCGCCCTCTTTTTAATTTTCCATCCATCCACCTGAGGGTTTATTTATTTCCCTTATTTCACAGGAATAACACGCACTTTACACCGAGGTGACCGCTCTGGACCACCTACCTCAGCGGGTCTGACTTCTCAAACAGCAGCTGGTCCAGAAACATGTATGAATGGATTCATCCGTGCGCGCAGTCTCCAGCGGAGGATTTTTAAAGTCTGTTTGTTTCCGCCTTTAGTAACGAAGACTATAGTGAACCTGCTACGCCCTGGAGGCTTTACCCCAGATGCCCTTCCTCGCGATCTACAATTCCTCCTTCTCCTGAATCCTCACAAATAAAATATAAAATTTCGGGTTTGTTTCGGGCTCGGGCCAGCAAATCAAGTTAATTGATCGGGCTCGGGCCGGGTCGGGCTTTAATACCCGCGGGCCTGGGTCGGGTCGGGCTGGATTTTTTAGGACCGATCTTACCTCTACCTGTAACTCAGTGTCAACTCTAGTCTGCTTAGTTGAGTCACTACAGTCAAGCTGAGCTGGGCTCACAGTCACTGGTCGGTTTTTAGCTACTGTGCCAAGGCGTCTGAGTCTCTCTGTCTCCTCACTGGTAGACTTAGTTATCTGGTCCAAAAGAAAGTCATCACTAACCTGCGAGTCTGTGAGAAGAGGTTTGAGATCATAACGAACATGGTTATTTTTCTCATTCAGACCTTGATACAAAGTGTGAAGAAAGGTGCCCTGAACCAGCTTTTTGTCGTAGCTAAACTCTGCACCAGGTTGTTGTGACTCAAACAAAACACGCTGTTTTAAACCCATTATCTTGTATAGGAATTGTTGAGGACTCTCTTTGTCCTGTTGTTTAGCATTACTTAACTCTTGAAAAAGTTCAGTGCTGCTTTTGTCCCTGATATGTGCGTGGAGAAACCGCTTTAGCTCATCAACAGTTAAATCACTTTTGTTTGTCAACATTTCTCTGAATGTACCTGGTTTGATTATTTTCATCACAGTGCGAATCACCTCTGACTCAGTAAAACCTTCCTGTATACCTTCTTCGATTTGTTTACAAAGGTTACTGTATGACATATCAGACCCAACATCAGAGATTTGTCCACCATGTAACTTAAATTCTCTGCGTGGGAGCAGAGCTGCAAAATCATTCACCCTCAATACCTGGTCTCCCATGCTGGGTGACAGACTTACTCTACCATGGGGAGATCCATCAACGCCTGCGGTGAAAGCCCTGGTGACTGTGGAAGTGTCAAAGTTCCTTGCTGGCAGTCCACTGTCTCTTCGTGAAGGTGCTGGATGCATGTGAATGTCTTTGTTCATCTGCAATGGCTGTGTGGGAATGTTGTGGTTGTGTGGGGTTGTGGTGGATTGTGTGACTGTGTCGTGATGATCAGAATGAGGTGAAGTGGATAGCTGCTCCTGGTGGGGTGATGACTCCTCCACTGGCTGTCCTGTCTCCGGCGCAGTCTGGCGAGCTTCACTTCCACCGGGGTCTGTGGCCAGCAGGTCACTCAGCATGTCATTCAGGATAAGGAGTTGAGTCATACCTTCATCTTCCATAGCACTTAATTTCTCACTCCTGAGGTAGTCCACAATCAGGTCATACAGTTCTGGTTCACTCAAATCTTTAACCTTGTGAGTTTTGCTGCCATCGTCTATTGAACTCACAACTGCCAATAGCTGATCTGTACTCAAATATGAAAGACTCTTCTGGATCTTGAAGATCAGCATCCGCCGTGGGTGACAGTGGCCATCTTGGCGTTACTCTGGTGACTTCCGCTCTCTGGATGACGCTCTGGACTGCAGCCTTCCCTGAAGCTTTGGGCACCGTTTCACGTCGTCGCGACACTCACTTCACTAGGCAGAAACGCTAACGATCCCGGACGAGCCCCCAAATGTTACCGGCGCCAGAGCTAGGGGTCTCTGGTCCGGCAGCATGAGCCACTCAGGCGGCGGGCGCTGAGCGGCTGAGCTACGGTATAACTACCTGTGGATCCAAACACACGACACGAGAGTTGTCAGCTCACGCTACTGCTGCGCAGTGTATTTTATTCTTTGCACATGCGCTTGAATGTTCACATTCATATACACAACATGGCAAGTACCATACCAATTACTCTCAGAATAGTACTAACAAACAATAACTAGTCACCAGTAACTTTTATGGTCGGAACTACGCACACACACACATATACACTCACTCTTGTTTAACTAACCTTTTGCTGACGGGAATGCCCGATAACAAACCACGACGATAAAGTACATATTTCAACATCTTACAGTGCTTAGCTTCCCTTCATGACTTCGCTTATATGTTGCTACATAGTTTAACTGAAAAGAACTGTACAAATAGTACATTTTACATACCTGTGGATCCAAACACACGACACGAGAGTTGTCAGCTCACGCTACTGCTGCGCAGTGTATTTTATTCTTTGCACATGCGCAGAGCAAAAGCAGAGCATAGACTGTTTGCTTGGACCCACTGGTGTTAAAGCACTCTCTACTGGTGCAAAGTGGCAATGATTTCTGCAAACCGTATAAAGGTTCAAATATTAAAATGAAAAAGAGGGGGTGTCTGTTAACATAATAAACTATATGTGGCTATTTCAGACCCACTACATTAGCCAAATCAACACATTGTGTCCACGTCTCCCCGTCTCTTCCATGCATTTCTTCAGTCTATTTTTAATAGTGCCATTAGTTCTTTCAACTAAGCCTGCGCTCTGAGGATGATAGGAGCAATGATGTTTTAAGTCAATATGAAACACAACAGTGATCTTTTTAACAACTTGATTTACAAAATGAGTACCATTATTACAGTAATTTTTTTCCCTTCACTTTTATTTAATTCTACAAAGTCTATATTTATAGTTTGGAATGGATATTGGGGAGCAGGAAATTTTCCTCTCCTTGGTCTCAGATTTCCCTGTGAATTATGTCTTGCACACGTCAGACATGTTCTACAAAAAAATTTTGAATAAGAATTAAATCCATAGGTTGTATAATGCTGCTGTATCTGTCCTACCATCCCCTCCTGTTGAGACATGTGTTACACCATGACTCAATATAGCAGCATATTTACACAGATTTTCTGGTAGGATAGATTTTCCTGCTGGTCATACATAGATTATTCTTTTAAGGTTGCTCATTTTTCTTTGATGAGCCGTCTACAAACAAAAATGCTCCAGCTTTTAAAGGTTGATCTAAATCACTTCTACTTTTTGCAGTTTGTTCAGCTAATTCTTGGCAGTCATGTGGTTCTCCGTCATCTGTTTTGTGCCTTTCCTATGGCTATATCTCTCAACTTACTTTGTTCCATCTATGTCTCTCAACTTACTTTGTTCCATCTATGTCTCTCAACTTACTTTGTTCCATCTATATGTCTCTCAACTTACTTTGTTCCATCTATGTCTCTCAACTTACTTTGTTCCATCTATATGTCTCTCAACTTACTTTGTTCCATCTATATGTCTCTCAACTTACTTTCTCAATTTCCAGGTTTGTCTGCAACTCCAGAATATCTGTAGTGCAGAGTTTGCCTGAAAGATTCAACTTTCTTCTCCACCTTTCCTGACTTATTTTCCCCGAACCTTCTGCATCTCCTTCCACAAACTTTTCATCCTCCTCAAGTTCGGCATCCTTTTTCTTGAACAGCGGCATTTTGTACTATGTGGTCTCACAGAAAAGTTCTCTGGCACACAGTCAAAGGGAGGACACTAACACGGCCTTCTACTGTGCACTATCTGCACAGCAATGTTAGTTTTAAGGGATGAAACCCATCCTTTGTCCCCTGATCACCAGTACTTCGATTTCTTATGAGGCAAAATAAGAAAACACAGGACTAGCAGAGTTCTCCTATCAACTCTTTCAATGGCTTAGTCCTCCATTCACACACAAACACAATTTCCTATTTTCTTAACTTAAATACTGCTAAGTTATAACCTACTTAATTAATGGCTAAGTATAACCCACTTAATTATGGCTAAGTTTAACCAGGTCTCACCTCTGAGGCAACAATTTGTTGTGAGTTTAGCTGTCCTTTGAATCCATAATCAGTTATCTGCTTATCTAGATTAGTGAGTTTCTTTGGATTTTGTTCTTTGAGGAATTTCCAGTCCTTACACCGCAATTCATCTCTGGGCCTTTGTTTGCTTTTACTTGTCCACATTTTTGGAGAATTAGGTTTTAACTTTTAGCTCTTCTTTTCTCTCTGTTTGTTGTTATGTTTTTTTGTTGTTGTTTTCATTTTACGAGTTAACCTTATCCTAATTTACAGTTGTTTATTTATTTATTTATTTATTTATTTATTTATTTATTTATTTATTTATTTATTTATTTATTTATTTATTATTAAGAATTTGGTCCAGTCTTGCACATAGGGTGACCTAAAACTGGAATGTTGATCTCAGTGGGGTGATAATTAATCAAACCGTTGTGGTACTTCTCACTTCAACTCTTTGGAGTGGAGAGTCTTGCCTCTGCATCCACCAGGGCCTTATCACTTACAGCCCCACTGCTTTGGTATGATTGAAAATACCTAGCGGTATTAACAATCCTTTCACACTCACAATCACTCTTTTGGATGATTTGTCGTGACTTAATTTCTTTTTCACGTGGCCAGGACTCCCTTGCCCTGCCTTGGTACTTCCCTTAGTACTCTTGTTTGCCTGCCATTGACTAGTATTCACAGGGTTTGTTTCTCATTGCGTCTCACAGAGGATTTTTGGGTTCCTCTCTCCCAAAACACCGCCTTAGTGTCTATCGCAATTTTTACATTAAGTCCCCGACAATCATCATCACACACACACTTTTGAATTCAAGACATGCTCACCACTGTTGTCTTTCCTCCTGGAATTCCGTCAACCGTCAGGATCCAAGCAGTGAGCCGAAGCCCAGTCCCGGAAAGGGTATCTTAGGTCGCTTTGAGGCGGCCTGCCGTGGCCACGGTCTTTCCTGAGGTTCAGCCTCACCCACTGGACCCTTCAGGTGTGTTGGAATCCGGCTCGAAGGACCAAAATGTTAGGTTCAAAATACCTGAAACACGAGAAAAACAAATGAGGCAAAGACAACAGTTTTGAATTTTACTTGCAAGGAGAACGGAGAGATGTGCTCAGTTACAGATCTCCAACACGTTCTGACGCACACCTCCCGCCATCCTTCTTTTATTGAAATTAGGAGGTCCCTAGTTACAGAAGTCAAATGTGTCTAAGAGGGGGGGAAAACACAAGATAGCAGGTCACAAACAAAGCAAAAGACTGTAAACCATAATGGTGAGATTATATGTAGGCCTTCACTGATTTGATTAACTTAGCTCGCAAACAGCACATTCTTCCATATCAGACAGATTAAAAGAACAGCTCCTGGGTCAGGCCCTAACCCTAACCCACCTCCTGGGTCATGCCCTGCAGCTCTGTCTCCAGTCAATGCCACTTCTCCAACAGCCGCCGCATTTCTGTCGCCCTTGACCAGAGAAGTTTGAGTTGACATATCAAGCATCATGAACATTAAGCATTAGCAAATAATAGGAAACATTAAATAATGAGAAACAATATAACGAGAATAAAGAATATAACAAGGCAAAAGCAAATAAGTTCCTTGCTGGCAGTCCACTGTCTCTTCGTGAAGGTGCTGGATGCATGTGAATGTCTTTGTTCATCTGCAATGGCTGTGTGGGAATGTTGTGGTTGTGTGGGGTTGTGGTGGATTGTGTGACTGTGTCGTGATGATCAGAATGAGGTGAAGTGGATAGCTGCTCCTGGTGGGGTGATGACTCCTCCACTGGCTGTCCTGTCTCCGGCGCAGTCTGGCGAGCTTCACTTCCACCGGGGTCTGTGGCCAGCACTCAGCATGTCATTCAGGATAAGGAGTTGTGTCATACCTTCATCTTCCATAGCACTTAATTTCTCACTCCTGAGGTAGTCCACAATCAGGTCATACAGTTCTGGTTCACTCAAATCTTTAACCTCGTGAGTTTTGCTGCCATCGTCTATTGAACTCACAACTGCCAATAGCTGGTCTGTACTCAAATATGAAAGATTCTTCTGGATCTTGAAGATCAGCATCCGCCGTGGGGTGACAGTGGCCATCTTGGCGTTACTCTGGTGACTTCCGCTCTCTGGATGACGCTCTGGACTGCAGCCTTCCCTGAAGCTTTGGGCACCGTTTCACGTCGTCGCGACACTCACTTCACTAGGCAGAAACGCTAATGATCCCGGACGAGCCCCCAAATGTTACCGGCGCCAGAGCTAGGGGTCTCTGGTCCGGCAGCATGAGCCACTCAGGCGGCGGGCGCTGAGCGGCTAAGCTACGGTATAACTACCTGTGGATCCAAACACACGACACGCGAGTTGTCAGCTCACGCTACTGCTGCGCAGTGTATTTTATTCTTTGCACATGCACTTGAATGTTCACATTCATATACACAACATGGCAAGTACCATACCAATTACTCTCAGAATAGTACTAACAAACAATAACTAGTCACCAGTAACTTTTATGGTCGGAACTACGCACACACACACATATACACTCACTCTTGTTTAACTAACCTTTTGCTGACGGGAATGCCCGATAACAAACCACGACGATAAAGTACATATTTCAACATCTTACAGTGCTTAGCTTCCCTTCATGACTTCGCTTATATGTTGCTACATAGTTTAACTGAAAAGAACTGTACAAATAGTACATTTTACATACCTGTGGATCCAAACACACGACACGCGAGTTGTCAGCTCACGCTACTGCTGCGCAGTGTATTTATTTCTTTGCACATGCGCAGAGCAAAAGCAGAGCATAGACTGTTTGCTTGGACCCACTGGTGTTAAAGCACCCTCTACTGGTGCAAAGTGGCAATGATTTCTGCAAACCGTATAAAGGTTCAAATATTAAATGAAAAAGAGGGGGTGTCTGTTAACATAATAATATATGTGGCTATTTCAGACCCACTACATAGTCCTGACCAAAAGTGATGGTTTCCCCACGAGAAAACGTCAAAAACGTCATAATGTGACCGCAGCATGAGTTTTCAGATGATCATGTTGCATTCACCTCTGTTTTGAAATAAATGTATCTCCTGACCAAAAGTGATGGTTTCCCCCTCGAGAAAACGTCAGAAACGTCATAATGTGACCGCAGCATGAGTTTTCAGGTGATCATGTTGCATTTACCTCTGTTTTGAGAAACTTGTATCTCCTGACCAAAAGTGATGGTTTCCCCACGAGAAAACGTCAGAAACGTCATAATGTGAGCGCAGCATGAGTTTTCAGGTGATCATGTTGCATTCACCTCTGTTTTGAAATAAATGTATCTCCTGACCAAAAGTGATGGTTTCCCCACGAGAAAACGTCAAAAACGTCATAATGTGAGCGCAGCATGAGTTTTCAGGTGATCATGTTGCATTCACCTCTGTTTTGAAAAAATGTATCTCCTGACCAAAAGTGATGGTTTCCCCACGAGAAAACGTCAAAAACGTCATAATGTGAGCGCAGCATGAGTTTTCAGGTGATCATGTTGCATTTACCTCTGTTTTGAGAACTGTATCTCCTGACCAAAAGTGATGGTTTCCCCACGAGAAAACGTCAGAAACGTCATAATGTGACCGCAGCATGAGTTTTCAGGTGATCATGTTGCATTCACCTCTGTTTTGAAATAAATGTATCTCCTGACCAAAAGTGATGGTTTCCCCACGAGAAAACGTCAGAAACGTCATAATGTGCCGCAGCATGAGTTTTCAGGATGATCATGTTGCATTCACCCTGTTTTGAAATAATGTATCTCCTGACCAAAAGTGATGGTTTCCCCACGAGAAAACGTCAAAACGTCATAATGTGACCGCAGCATGAGTTTTCAGGTGATCATGTTGCATTCACCTCTGTTTTGAAATAAATGTATCTCCTGACCAAAGTGATGGTTTCCCCCGAGAAAACGTCAAAAACGTCATAATGTGAGCGCAGCATGAGTTTTCAGGTGATCATGTTGAATTTACCTCTGTTTTGAGAAACTTGTATATCCTGACCAAAAGTGATGGTTTCCCCACGAGAAAACGTCAGAAACGTCATAATGTGAGCGCAGCATGAGTTTTCAGGTGATCATGTTGCATTCACCTCTGTTTTGAAATAAATGTATCTCCTGACCAAAAGTGATGGTTTCCCCACGAGAAAACGTCAAAAACGTCATAATGTGAGCGCAGCATGAGTTTTCAGGTGATCATGTTGCATTTACCTCTGTTTTGAAAAAATGTATCTCCTGACCAAAAGTGATGGTTTCCCCACGAGAAAACGTCAGAAACGTCATAATGTGAGCGCAGCATGAGTTTTCAGGTGATCATGTTGAATTTACCTCTGTTTTGAGAAACTTGTATATCCTGACCAAAAGTGATGGTTTCCCCACGAGAAAACGTCAAAACGTCATAATGTGACCGCAGCATGAGTTTTCAGGTGATCATGTTGCATTCACCTCTGTTTTGAAATAAATGTATCTCCTGACCAAAAGTGATGGTTTCCCCACGAGAAAACGTCAAAAACGTCATAATGTGAGCGCAGCATGAGTTTTCAGATGATCATGTTAAATTACCTCTGTTTTGAGAAACTTGTATATCCTGACCAAAAGTGATGGTTTCCCCACGAGAAACGTCAGAAACGTCATAATGTGAGCGCAGCATGAGTTTTCAGGTGATCATGTTGCATTCACCTCTGTTTTGAAATAAATGTATCTCCTGACCAAAAGTGATGGTTTCCCCACGAGAAAACGTCAAAAACGTCATAATGTGAGCGCAGCATGAGTTTTCAGGTGATCATGTTGAAATTACCTCTGTTTTGAGAAACTTGTATATCCTGACCAAAAGTGATGGTTTCCCCACGAGAAAACGTCAGAAACGTCATAATGTGACCGCAGCATGAGTTTTCAGGTGATCATGTTGCATTCACCTCTGTTTTGAAATAATGTATCTCCTGACCAAAAGTGATGGTTTCCCCACGAGAAAACGTCAAAAACGTCATAATGTGAGCGCAGCATGAGTTTTCAGGTGATCATGTTGAATTTACCTCTGTTTTGAGAAACTTGTATATCCTGACCAAAAGTGATGGTTTCCCCACGAGAAAACGTCAGAAACGTCATAATGTGAGCGCAGCATGAGTTTTCAGGTGATCATGTTGATTCACCTCTGTTTTGAGAAACTTGTATATCCTGACCAAAAGTGATGGTTTCCCCCACGAGAAAACGTCAGAAACGTCATAATGTGACCGCAGCATGAGTTTTCAGGTGATCATGTTGCATTCACCTCTGTTTTGAAATAAATGTATCTCCTGACCAAAAGTGATGGTTTCCCCGAGAAAACGTCAAAAACGTCATAATGTGAGCGCAGCATGAGTTTTCAGGTGATCATGTTCATTCACCTCTGTTTTGAAATAATGTATCTCCTGACCAAAAGTGATGGTTTCCCCACGAGAAAACGTCAGAAACGTCATAATGTGACCGCAGCATGAGTTTTCAGGTGATCATGTTGCATTTACCTCTGTTTTGAGAAACTTGTATCTCCTGACCAAAAGTGATGGTTTCCCACGAGAAAACGTCAGAAACGTCATAATGTGAGCGCAGCATGAGTTTTCAGGTGATCATGTTGCATTCACCTCTGTTTTGAAATAAATGTATCTCCTGACCAAAAGTGATGGTTTCCCCACGAGAAAACGTCAAAAACGTCATAATGTGACCGCAGCATGAGTTTTCAGGTGATCATGTTGATTCACCTCTGTTTTGAAATAACTGTATCTCCTGACCAAAGTGTGGTTTCCCCACGAGAGAAACGTCAGAAACGTCATAATGTGACCGCAGCATGAGTTTTCAGGTGATCATTTACCTTTGTTTTGAGAATCTTGTATCTCCTGTATCACCAAAGTGATGGTTTCCCCCCACGAAAAACGTCAGAAACGTCATAATGTGACCACAGCATGAGTTTTCAGGTGATCATGTTGCATTTACCTCTGTTTTGAGAAACTTGTATCTCCTGACCAAAAGTGATGGTTTCCCCACGAGAAAACGTCAGAAACGTCATAATGTGAGCGCAGCATGAGTTTTCAGGTGATCATGTTGCATTCACCTCTGTTTTGAAATAAATGTATCTCCTGACCAAAAGTGATGGTTTCCCCACGAGAAAACGTCAAAACGTCATAATGTGAGCGCAGCATGAGTTTTCAGGTGATCATGTTGCATTCACCTCTGTTTTGAAATAAATGTATCTCCTGACCAAAGTGATGGTTTCCCCACGAGAAAACGTCAAAAAGTCATAATGTGAGCGCAGCATGAGTTTTCAGGTGATCATGTTGCATTCACCTCTGTTTTGAATAAATGTATCTCCTGACCAAAAGTGATGGTTTCCCCACGAAAAACGTCAAAACGTCATAATGTGACCGCAGCATGAGTTTTCAGGTGATCATGTTGCATTTACCTCTGTTTTGAGAAACTTGTATCTCCTGACCAAAAGTGATGGTTTCCCCACGAGAAAACGTCAGAAACGTCATAATGTGACCGCAGCATGAGTTTTCAGGTGATCATGTTGCATTCACCTCTGTTTTGAAATAAATGTATCTCCTGACCAAAAGTGATGGTTTCCCCACGAGAAAACGTCAAAAACGTCATAATGTGACCGCGCATGAGTTTTCAGGTGATCATGTTGCATTCACCTCTGTTTTGAAATAAATGTATCTCCTGACCAAAAGTGATGGTTTCCACACGAGAAACGTCAGAAACGTCATAATGTGAGCGCAGCATGAGTTTTCAGGTGATCATGTTGCATTTACCTCTGTTTTGAGAAACTTGTATCTCCTGACCAAAAGTGATGGTTTCCCCACGAGAAAACGTCAGAAACGTCATAATGTGACCGCAGCATGAGTTTTCAGGTGATCATGTTGCATTCACCTCTGTTTTGAAATAATGTATCTCCTGACCAAAAGTGATGGTTTCCCCACGAGAAAACGTCAAAAACGTCATAATGTGAGCGCAGCATGAGTTTTCAGGTGATCATGTTGAATTTACCTCTGTTTTGAAACTTGTATATCCTGACCAAAAGTGATGGTTTCCCCACGAGAAAACGTCAGAAACGTCATAATGTGACCAGCATGAGTTTTCAGGTGATCATGTTGCATTCACCTCTGTTTTGAAATAAATGTATCTCCTGACCAAAAGTGATGGTTTCCCCACGAGAAAACGTCAAAAACGTCATAATGTGACCGCGCATGAGTTTTCAGGTGATCATGTTGCATTCACCTCTGTTTTGAAATAAATGTATCTCCTGACCAAAAGTGATGGTTTCCACACGAGAAAACGTCAGAAACGTCATAATGTGACCGCAGCATGAGTTTTCAGGTGATCATGTTGCATTTACTCTTTGTTTTGAGAATCTTGTATCTCCTGACCAAAAGTGATGGTTCCCCCCACGAGAAAACGTCAGAAACGTCATAATGTGACCGCAGCATGAGTTTTCAGGTGATCATGTTGCATTCACCTCTGTTTTGAAATAAATGTATCTCCTGACCAAAGTGATGGTTCCCCACGAGAAAACGTCAAAAACGTCATAATGTGAGCGCAGCATGAGTTTTCAGGTGATCATGTTGAATTTACCTCTGTTTTGAGAAACTTGTATATCCTGACCAAAAGTGATGGTTTCCCCACGAGAAAACGTCAGAAACGTCATAATGTGACCGCAGCATGAGTTTTCAGGTGATCATGTTGCATTCACCTCTGTTTTGAAATAAATGTATCTCCTGACCAAAAGTGATGGTTTCCCCACGAGAAAACGTCAAAAACGTCATAATGTGAGCGCAGCATGAGTTTTCAGGTGATCATGTTGAATTTACCTCTGTTTTGAGAAACTTGTATATCCTGACCAAAAGTGATGGTTTCCCCACGAGAAAACGTCAGAAACGTCATAATGTGAGCGCAGCATGAGTTTTCAGGTGATCATGTTGCATTCACCTCTGTTTTGAAATAAATGTATCTCCTGACCAAAAGTGATGGTTTCCCCACGAGAAAACGTCAAAAACGTCATAATGTGAGCGCAGCATGAGTTTTCAGGTGATCATGTTGAATTTACCTCTGTTTTGAGAAACTTGTATATCCTGACCAAAAGTGATGGTTTCCCCACGAGAAAACGTCAGAAACGTCATAATGTGACCGCAGCATGAGTTTTCAGGTGATCATGTTGAATTTACCTCTGTTTTGAGAAACTTGTATATCCTGACCAAAAGTGATGGTTTCCCCACGAGAAAACGTCAAAAACGTCATAATGTGACCGCAGCATGAGTTTTCAGGTGATCATGTTGCATTCACCTCTGTTTTGAAATAAATGTATCTCCTGACCAAAAGTGATGGTTTCCCCACGAGAAAACGTCAAAAACGTCATAATGTGAGCGCAGCATGAGTTTTCAGGTGATCATGTTAATTTACCTCTGTTTTGAGAAAATTGTATATCCTGACCAAAAGTGATGGTTTCCCCACGAAAACGTCAGAAACGTCATAATGTGAGCGCAGCATGAGTTTTCAGGTGATCATGTTGCATTCACCTCTGTTTTGAAATAAATGTATCTCCTGACCAAAAGTGATGGTTTCCCCACGAGAAAACGTCAAAAACGTCATAATGTGAGCGCAGCATGAGTTTTCAGGTGATCATGTTGAATTTACCTCTGTTTTGAGAAACTTGTATATCCTGACCAAAAGTGATGGTTTCCCCACGAGAAAACGTCAGAAACGTCATAATGTGAGCGCAGCATGAGTTTTCAGGTGATCATGTTGAATTTACCTCTGTTTTGAGAAACTTGTATATCCTGACCAAAAGTGATGGTTTCCCCACGAGAAAACGTCAGAAACGTCATAATGTGACCGCAGCATGAGTTTTCAGGTGATCATGTTGCATTCACCTCTGTTTTGAAATAAATGTATCTCCTGACCAAAAGTGATGGTTTCCCCACGAGAAAACGTCAAAAACGTCATAATGTGAGCGCAGCATGAGTTTTCAGGTGATCATGTTGAATTTACCTCTGTTTTGAGAAACTTGTATATCCTGACCAAAAGTGATGGTTTCCCCACGAGAAAACGTCAGAAACGTCATAATGTGAGCGCAGCATGAGTTTTCAGGTGATCATGTTGCATTCACCTCTGTTTTGAAATAAATGTATCTCCTGACCAAAAGTGATGGTTTCCCCACGAGAAAACGTCAGAAACGTCATAATGTGAGCGCAGCATGAGTTTTCAGGTGATCATGTTGCATTCACCTCTGTTTTGAAATAAATGTATCTCCTGACCAAAAGTGATGGTTTCCCCCCACGAGAAACGTCAGAAACGTCATAATGTGAGCGCAGCATGAGTTTTCAGGTGATCATGTTGCATTCACCTCTGTTTTGAAATAAATGTATCTCCTGACCAAAAGTGATGGTTTCCCCACGAGAAAACGTCAAAAACGTCATAATGTGAGCGCAGCATGAGTTTTCAGGTGATCATGTTGCATTCACCTCTGTTTTGAAATAATGTATCTCCTGACCAAAAGTGATGGTTTCCCCACGAGAAAACGTCAAAAACGTCATAATGTGAGCGCAGCATGAGTTTTCAGGTGATCATGTTGAATTTACCTCTGTTTTGAGAAACTTGTATATCCTGACCAAAAGTGATGGTTTCCCCACGAGAAAACGTCAAAAACGTCATAATGTGACCGCAGCATGAGTTTTCAGGTGATCATGTTGCATTCACCTCTGTTTTGAAATAAATGTATCTCCTGACCAAAAGTGATGGTTTCCCCACGAGAAAACGTCAAAACGTCATAATGTGAGCGCAGCATGAGTTTTCAGGTGATCATGTTGAATTACCTCTGTTTTGAGAAACTTGTATATCCTGACCAAAAGTGATGGTTTCCCCACGAGAAAACGTCAGAAACGTCATAATGTGACCGCAGCATGAGTTTTCAGGTGATCATGTTGCATTCACCTCTGTTTTGAAATAAATGTATCTCCTGACCAAAAGTGATGGTTTCCCCACGAGAAAACGTCAAAAACGTCATAATGTGAGCGCAGCATGAGTTTTCAGGTGATCATGTTGAATTTACCTCTGTTTTGAGAAACTTGTATATCCTGACCAAAAGTGATGGTTTCCCCACGAGAAAACGTCAGAAACGTCATAATGTGACCGCAGCATGAGTTTTCAGGTGATCATGTTGCATTCACCTCTGTTTTGAAATAAATGTATCTCCTGACCAAAAGTGATGGTTTCCCCACGAGAAAACGTCAAAAACGTCATAATGTGACCGCAGCATGAGTTTTCAGGTGATCATGTTGCATTTACCTCTGTTTTGAAATAATATATCTCCTGACCAAAAGTGATGGTTTCCCCACGAGAAAACGTCAAAACGTCATAATGTGAGCGCAGCATGAGTTTTCAGGTGATCATGTTGAATTTACCTCTGTTTTGAGAAACTTGTATATCCTGACCAAAAGTGATGGTTTCCCCACGAGAAAACGTCAGAAACGTCATAATGTGACCGCAGCATGAGTTTTCAGGTGATCATGTTGCATTCACCTCTGTTTTGAAATAAATGTATCTCCTGACCAAAAGTGATGGTTTCCCCACGAGAAAACGTCAAAACGTCATAATGTGAGCGCAGCATGAGTTTTCAGGTGATCATGTTGAATTTACCTCTGTTTTGAGAAACTTGTATATCCTGACCAAAAGTGATGGTTTCCCCACGAGAAAACGTCAGAACGTCATAATGTGAGCGCAGCATGAGTTTTCAGGTGATCATGTTGAATTACCTCTGTTTTGAGAAACTTGTATATCCTGACCAAAAGTGATGGTTTCCCCCAGAGAAACGTCAAAAACGTCATAATGTGACCGCAGCATGAGTTTTCAGGTGATCATGTTGCATTCACCTCTGTTTTGAAATAAATGTATCTCCTGACCAAAAGTGATGGTTTCCCCACGAGAAAACGTCAAAAACGTCATAATGTGAGCGCAGCATGAGTTTTCAGGTGATCATGTTAATTTACCTCTGTTTTGAGAAACTTGTATATCCTGACCAAAAGTGATGGTTTCCCCACGAGAAAACGTCAGAAACGTCATAATGTGAGCGCAGCATGAGTTTTCAGGTGATCATGTTGCATTCACCTCTGTTTTGAAATAATGTTCTCCTGACCCTGACCAAAAGTGATGGTTTCCCCACGAGAAACGTCAAAACGTCATAATGTGAGCGCAGCATGAGTTTTCAGGTGATCATGTTGATTTACCTCTGTTTTGAGAAACTTGTATATCCTGACCAAAAGTGATGGTTTCCCCACGAGAAAACGTCAGAAACGTCATAATGTGAGCGCAGCATGAGTTTTCAGGTGATCATGTTGAATTTACCTCTGTTTTGAGAAACTTGTATATCCTGACCAAAAGTGATGGTTTCCCCACGAGAAAACGTCAGAAAACGTCATAATGTGACCGCAGCATGAGTTTTCAGGTGATCATGTTGCATTCACCTCTGTTTTGAAATAAATGTATCTCCTGACCAAAAGTGATGGTTTCCCCACGAGAAAACGTCAAAACGTCATAATGTGAGCGCAGCATGAGTTTTCAGGTGATCATGTTGAATTTACCTCTGTTTTGAGAAACTTGTATATCCTGACCAAAAGTGATGGTTTCCCCACGAGAAAACGTCAGAAACGTCATAATGTGAGCGCAGCATGAGTTTTCAGGTGATCATGTTGCATTCACCTCTGTTTTGAAATAAATGTATCTCCTGACCAAAAGTGATGGTTTCCCCACGAGAAAACGTCAGAAACGTCATAATGTGAGCGCAGCATGAGTTTTCAGGTGATCATGTTGCATTCACCTCTGTTTTGAAATAAATGTATCTCCTGACCAAAAGTGATGGTTTCCCCACGAGAAAACGTCAGAAACGTCATAATGTGACCGCAGCATGAGTTTTCAGGTGATCATGTTGCATTCACCTCTGTTTTGAAATAAATGTATCTCCTGACCAAAAGTGATGGTTTCCCCACGAGAAAACGTCAAAAACGTCATAATGTGAGCGCAGCATGAGTTTTCAGGTGATCATGTTGCATTCACCTCTGTTTTGAAATAAATGTATCTCCTGACCAAAAGTGATGGTTTCCCCACGAGAAAACGTCAAAAACGTCATAATGTGAGCGCAGCATGAGTTTTCAGGTGATCATGTTGAATTTACCTCTGTTTTGAGAAACTTGTATATCCTGACCAAAAGTGATGGTTTCCTCACGAGAAAACGTCAGAAACGTCATAATGTGACCGCAGCATGAGTTTTCAGGTGATCATGTTGCATTCACCTCTGTTTTGAAATAAATGTATCTCCTGACCAAAAGTGATGGTTTCCCCCACGAGAAAACGTCAAAAACGTCATAATGTGAGCGCAGCATGAGTTTTCAGGTGATCATGTTGAATTTACCTCTGTTTTGAGAAACTTGTATATCCTGACCAAAAGTGATGGTTTCCCCACGAGAAAACGTCAGAAACGTCATAATGTGAGCGCAGCATGAGTTTTCAGGTGATCATGTTGAATTTACCTCTGTTTTGAGAAACTTGTATATCCTGACCAAAAGTGATGGTTTCCCCACGAGAAAACGTCAAAAACGTCATAATGTGACCGCGCATGAGTTTTCAGATGATCATGTTGCATTCACCTCTGTTTTGAAATAAATGTATCTCCTGACCAAAAGTGATGGTTTCCACACGAGAAAACGTCAGAAACGTCATAATGTGACCGCAGCATGAGTTTTCAGGTGATCATGTTGCATTCACCTCTGTTTTGAAAAAATGTATCTCCTGACCAAAAGTGATGGTTTCCCCACGAGAAAACGTCAAAAACGTCATAATGTGACCGCGCATGAGTTTTCAGATGATCATGTTGCATTCACCTCTGTTTTGAAATAAATGTATCTCCTGACCAAAAGTGATGGTTTCCCCACGAGAAAACGTCAGAAACGTCATAATGTGACCGCAGCATGAGTTTTCAGGTGATCATGTTGCATTCACCTCTGTTTTGAAATAAATGTATCTCCTGACCAAAAGTGATGGTTTCCCCACGAGAAACGTCAAAAACGTCATAATGTGAGCGCAGCATGAGTTTTCAGGTGATCATGTTGAATTTACCTCTGTTTTGAGAAACTTGTATCCTGACCAAAAGTGATGGTTTCCCCACGAGAAAACGTCAGAAACGTCATAATGTGAGCGCAACATGAGTTTTCAGGTGATCATGTTGCATTCACCTCTATTTTGAAATAAAT
The DNA here is from genome assembly GCF_003711565.1 of Takifugu flavidus. Taxonomy (NCBI): domain Eukaryota; kingdom Metazoa; phylum Chordata; class Actinopteri; order Tetraodontiformes; family Tetraodontidae; genus Takifugu; species Takifugu flavidus. The sequence goes on along the minus strand of NW_026622135.1, from coordinate 9,445 downwards.
GTATCTCCTGACCAAAGTGATGGTTTCCCCACGAGAAAACGTCAAAAACGTCATAATGTGAGCGCAGCATGAGTTTTCAGGTGATCATGCTGCATTCACCTCTGTTTTGAAATAAATGTATCTCCTGACCAAAAGTGATGGTTTTCCCACGAGAAAACGTCAGAAACGTCATAATGTGAGCGCAGCATGAGTTTTCAGGTGATCATGTTGCATTCACCTCTGTTTTGAAATAAATGTATCTCCTGACCAAAAGTGATGGTTTCCCCACGAGAAAACGTCAAAAACGTCATAATGTGAGCGCAGCATGAGTTTTCAGGTGATCATGCTGCATTCACCTCTGTTTTGAAATAAATGTATCTCCTGACCAAAAGTGATGGTTTCCCCACGAGAAAACGTCAAAAACGTCATAATGTGAGCGCAGCATGAGTTTTCAGGTGATCATGTTGAATTTACCTCTGTTTTGAGAAACTTGTATATCCTGACCAAAGTGATGGTTTCCTCACGAGAAAACGTCAAAAACGTCATAATGTGACCGCAGCATGAGTTTTCAGGTGATCATGTTGCATTCACCTCTGTTTTGAAATAAATGTATCTCCTGACCAAAAGTGATGGTTTCCCCACGAGAAAACGTCAAAAACGTCATAATGTGAGCGCAGCATGAGTTTTCAGGTGATCATGTTGAATTTACCTCTGTTTTGAGAAACTTGTATATCCTGACCAAAAGTGATGATTTCCCCACGAGAAAACGTCAGAAACGTCATAATGTGACCGCAGCATGAGTTTTCAGGTGATCATGTTGCATTCACCTCTGTTTTGAAATAAATGTATCTCCTGACCAAAAGTGATGGTTTCCCCACGAGAAAACGTCAAAACGTCATAATGTGAGCGCAGCATGAGTTTTCAGGTGATCATGTTGAATTTACCTCTGTTTTGAGAAACTTGTATATCCTGACCAAAAGTGATGGTTTCCTCACGAGAAAACGTCAGAAACGTCATAATGTGACCGCAGCATGAGTTTTCAGGTGATCATGTTGCATTCACCTCTGTTTTGAAATAAATGTATCTCCTGACCAAAAGTGATGGTTTCCCCACGAGAAAACGTCAAAAACGTCATAATGTGAGCGCAGCATGAGTTTTCAGGTGATCATGTTGAATTTACCTCTGTTTTTGAGAAACTTGTATATCCTGACCAAAAGTGATGGTTTCCCCACGAGAAAACGTGGGGAACAACTCTGCCTTTCGGGTATTAGAAATGCAGGAAATTGAATTTGATCCTAGGTTTATCTTTCCTTTTTCTTGTTTAATCGTGGGTCCGAGCGGGTGTGGAAAGACCTATTTTGTAAAAAATGTATTGGAAAACTGTGACCGTGTAATAAATGTTGTACCTGACAATATCGTGTGGATTTATACCTCTTTTCAACCTATGTACACTGAACTGCAAAAGATGATTAAAAACATTAAATTTCAAAGGTCTGCCAGATTCTTTTGAAGATGAAACTGTTTCCTCCTGATCAAAAGCATTTGATTATTTTGGACGATGTTATTTTTCAAGCCTCTGACCATCCTGAAGTGGTAAAGATTTTTACACAGTATCGCCACCACAGAAACATGAGCGTTATGATGTTGACTCAAAACGTGTTTCACCAGGGTAAACACAGTCGCACCATCAGTTTGAACAGCAATTATTTGGTCATGTTTAAAAACCCACGGGATAAACTACAAATGAATATATTGGCTCATCAGATTTTTCCATCACAAAAGACATTTTTCTTGGAGAGTTTTGAAGACGCCACAAAAGACCCTCACGGGTATTTAATAGTGGATCTCACCCCCGTCTGCCCAGATCCGTACAGACTGAGGACGGGTGTACTTCCTCACCAGCAAGCGGCCGTTTACATCCCCAGAGCGTCGACGTAGATCATCATGTCAGCGCGTATAAAAAGAAACGCACCCCTGCTGAAGGCCCTGTACCGTGCCACACCCAAGAAACGTAGAGACATTCTTATTCACACAGCTCCCCGGATTTTATCCAGACACTGTGTGAGATTTCTTTAAATCTTCTAAAAGGAAACGTCCCCCTGACTCCTTCTCAATTTAAAAAACTGAAGAGACAGAAAAAAATTATCAAACTGTTGGCTGATAAAAGAATCAGTTTAAAGAGGAAGCAACAGGTTCTAAAGAAGCAGACGGGCGGATTTCTTTTACCTCTCCTCTCAGCGGTGGTACCTTTGATCGGGAACCTCGTCGGAGGATTGATACGAAAATGACTTTGAAAAAGGCCCAAAAAATGTTTCTCGTCACCCCTCATCAACTCAACCGCCTGACGCGACCCTCCCAGTCCATCAGAGATGTCGCGGAGGACGATTTGGATGCTAGGATGAGAGCCATCTTAAACGAGCAGGGGCTGAGCTCTCATGAAAAATTAAAAAATATAACGCGTTACTGCAAAGATATCTGACCTTTGTGAAGCAGGATCAGACAGAGAATCTGACAGAGAATCTGACAAAGACGGAGGCAGAGGCAGATTCTGGGACGGACGTACGGACGTCCGATAGCATCATCGACGACGTGTTGCAGAGCCTCCCAGCGCGAGATCGCAAGAACGCCGAATACGTCTTAAAGAAATTATCCGACCGTCACGATGTTTGGAATACAAAGGGGAATTTGTGTACCGGGGCAACGTTGTAAAAGGGTCTCACATGATCGATCTATTCAAACGACTCTTGTTTCCTTTTAAAAAGAAAAAATCAGAGGGTTCTGAACCTCCCGGATGGACACATTTTTTAAATACTCTCTCAGAATTAAACATCCCTTTGTTTTCTATAAGTAACCCACGAGCGCGTAATCAATACCGACTCCTCAAGATGGATGCGATCGGATCTCAAGACTCTGAAACACCTGCGGATCTACCGTCAAAAACTAGAAGACGAACAAATGACCCCCCGCGTTGGATTAACATTTCATCGTGAATAAATGTAATACACAAAGTTTTGTCTTTTACCAATAAAGCGTTTATTAAACATTTTTTCGAGCGTACAGTCATTCATTCAAAAACTTTAAAACATTGCAAAAAACAACACCCCTGCTTGGAGGGACCATTGATTTTATTTCTAATACAGCGCTGATATTTCCTCACATAGTCGTACACCATGAAGTCATTCTTTATTACATCATCATTGTACAAAGACAGTACTTGACCAAAAGATAGCCCGCACGCGCGGTGACAGAGGTAATAGATGCAATGTTGTCCGCAGACCGTCGACATGTGGTGCTGCAACTGAACGTCGTGGTACTCAATGTTTTTAGAACGTTTTTCCAGAAACTGTAAGATGCTCGGAGGGTAGTGATCAAAGTCCGGCGGAAATCCAAAAGAATCAAAAAAGGTGGCTATGCCACCATTTTCCAGCGTCAAAGCTAACCAGTGCTCCCCCGGCATGTGAGCCGGATGTGTGTTGACGATAAAGTAGGCCGGGGTTCTAAAAGAGGGATTCAGCATGGGCAGTTGATCGGACGCCCACACCCCGCAAAACACATCTCCCAGCAGGCTATGCAGAAGGTTCTCTAGTTGAACGTTGTCCATCTTTTAATAATAGTCCACCAGCACCTGCCTCTTGGCGTTGATCTCCAGAATAGAATCGTAACAGGCGTAGACGATAAGGGTCGCGGTGTGCGGCAGGGGTGTTCTAAATCTCAACTCCAGCCTGAGGTTTCCGTTTGAGACGGTAGACAGTGCGTCGTTGTCATCGCTCGGATTGAGATTAAACACAAACAGAGAGTAGCCGTCATTAAAGTCATCACGGCTGATACTCAGGGGTAAATCTTTGAGATGTCTCCCGGTAGCCAGGAACATGTTGTAGAATTCTCTGACGGACACCCCGTTGTTAAAATCGGGTTGGAAAGCTTTAGCCGGAACTTGCCGGCCGTCCTGACAGAGAGCCAGGTATTCGATGTCATAGTGTCTGAAATTAAAAGGCGACAGGTCTCGTCTTCCTGTGAAAGCCTCGTGGTGTACCATACCCAGAACCACGTACTTTGGTATGCTACCCAGAAACAGATTCTCCTGGTTGCAAACCCTAGAGTTTGCCGGAATAGAGTAAGTTTTCACATTAACGCGTGAAAGGGGGTAGAGAGCGTTGCCCTTCATTAAGGCGGCGGCGTGACCTAACCTGACTGCAGGGGACACGGCTACTTTTTTAACAAATAGGGAAGCCCCCAGTACTTTTAAGCTAAAAGCAGAGTCACGCGCCCCCATGAGGCAGAAAGCATCGTTGGCTCGCGTCAGTTTAATTCTCAAATCGACAGAGTTGAGCAATAGTCTCTCGCAGAAAAAGATGTCCCCGTGGAGAGGACCGAGCAGGTGTACTTCTCTGGAACGGGCTGTGGACGCGGCTCTCCTCGTTAGCCCATTATTTGGACCGTTCACGAGCACGATAGAGTCCACTGACCCGGCGGTATCTTTGTAAAAAAGACCCCCGGTAAACTGACTGGAGAGCGTGTCCGGTGAAAAGTTGAGCAGGGTCTCAATCATGCAGCGATAGGGGTGGGTAGCGCTCGACTGAGAGATGAGTCGATCCCCCAGGGTCACGTCGCATTGACTGAAAATTGTATTTAGAGGATAATTGATAAGACCCACCGCTGCGTCATTAGCTAGGTTCGATCCGTTAGGGTTGGTGATTTTTACACGGAGATGCAACAGAGTGTCGTTCAGATCCAGATACCGGTCCCCGTCTCCGGGGATGAAAAACTCAATGGGTCCCCCGTCGGTGATGGCTGACAGGGGAGAAATTTCCGTGTAGGTTTTTTCATCGATAGACAGCTGCGTCATAGGTGCTGAAAATAAATCCAATTCGGCCAGAGTACACTCTGGAGATTTCTGATGTACTAGAGCCATTTTCTTTTTCTCAAAGAAAAGATATTCTTAAAAAATATCAGAGCTCCGGACGGACTTCTTCTTCACACGACGGCCTTTTGCAACTGATTTCTTCCTTTTACCGAACGGCTGTTTATTAAAGCTCGAGGGGATGCGTTCTCCGGGGGTCGTCTTCTCTTCCTACGCGACAACACCATAATGCCCCCGGATCCTTCTTGCTTCATCTCTTGATCACCGGCGAACCGTTCCATCACGTGTTTGACGGCGTTGGAGGCGATGTTACTCGCAGCGGCTTTAAGATGAGGTTTAGCTATTTCGAAACCTTTCTTGGCCAAAGGGCTGACGAAACGAAATAATTTAGAAAACAAAGATCCTATCCCCCGACCGTACATGACCGGTGCGCCGTAAAACCCCGGCAAATTCCCCCCTACTTGACTCTCATAATATTGTACAAATCGGTGAGGATCTTCTCTCAAACCTACCCGAGCCATTTTCTTTTTCTCTATTTTTCTCTTAGCCTTGAACACTTTGTGTGTGGATAGCTGATCAGCCTCCTGAAAATGAATGATGAGGACGCGGGCGATTGGAATATATATAACCCTGGGGTTCAAGTTCTAGGTCTAAAGTGGAGAGTCGCGATAGTCTTGCCGTATGAAAATTTTACCGGTTTGTTTTGATCCGTTTTTATCTCCACCTGAATGTTTTCAATGTGGTTTTTGGACACCGGTAAATAGTAAGCAGGATTGAAATACTGTGTGACGATTTCACCGAACGTTCCTTTTACATCAATCGTTCTCAAAAGTGGCGCATAAACGTCGCCGACCATCTGCGGTGCAACTACGTCGCTGTAACAATACATGTGATAAAACCCAGCTCGTAAATCGCAGGGATAGTACGCATACCTTTGGTCAAACGTAAACCATTCCCCTGATTTCATACCCATCAAATATGCCAGGGGTCCTTCGAAGAGTACGTGGGTTTTACCTCCCGATTGGAAATCAAATCTTTTCGAAAGACTGTCATAGACGAGGTAAATATCAGACTTTATTCTTCTAAATTGTCCGTCCATCTCGAATCTAAAGGCTGAGAAGCCGTTGAAATATGATTGTCTCATCTCTTGACGATGCACCTTGCTCTCCGTGGCCGGTTCTTGAGGTTTTTCCCTCCAGTAAAAGTAGGCATCCTCCTGATAAAGGTGATAAAAGGTGTGCGGGTATGAAATCTGCGTTAAAGCTACTTTCCCAGCTTCCCTCTAAATCGATATGTTGAGGCAAATCCACGCGGTAACTGGAACTCGTGTTTTCTTTAAAAACATCGACGCTGGCGTTGGAGGGTAGGGTAATAAAAAAACCCTCGTCCTTCGGACCGTACATGATGAAATGATATCCGTTGCGATCGCGAGTTGATTTTTATACGTTCTTTAAATCTGCGGCTTTGATCCAGCTGTTGAATTTCTCCGGCCAGTTTTTCCAACTTACAAAGACTTGCTTTTCACCCCTGACGACGCGATGCTTCAGAATCTTTTCTACGTGGAAAAGTCTGTCTTCCCCCATCGTTACCTTTTGTAGCTCTGGCTCATAAAATGACCCTTGGATGGGTTCTCCATCGTAATCTTTTAACTTGTACACTGGAGGGTCGCGAGGGATGCGTTCAGATACCGTAAACACCTCGTTCGTAAAACTCTGTTCATATTTTTTATCAAACACTCCTCTCAGTTTTGAAATTCTAACTAGGTCCCCCTTCTTGAAATTCATCTTGGTTTCAGCCTTCCGTCGGTTTTCAGATTTACCGTACAAGTTTTGAAACACTTTAAAAGTGTTCTCCGAGGTTACCTCAGCGGGTTTCATCTTGATACTGCTGTGATAACTGTGATTATAGCTTTTCACCAAGTCTTGTAAGACGTCGGTGTATCGCAGAGTGTTGTTTGCTGTAAAATATCTCCACATTCTACCTTTTAATGTACGATTAAATCTTTCAATCACAGAGGCCTTAAGGTGGCTGGCGGTGGAAAAATGAACGATATTGTGTTTTCTCATCAAAGCTTCAAAACTCTTGTTAAAAAATTCTTTCCCCGCATCAGTTTGTATTTTTTCAGGCGTCTGACTTGACTCAAAAATGGATTCAAACGCCTTTACCACCTCAGCAGCTGATTTTCTCTTCAGAGCCCTGACGTAAGCTTTTTTGGAAAATATGTCTATGACCGTTAATAAATAATTATATCCGTCATTATGCTCCGACAGGGCTTGCATATCGCACAGGTCCGCTTGAAATTGGTTTAAAGGGCGGGGGGCGAAAACCCTGTTTCTTGGAAAATGTATCCTGGCCGGTTTGTGTAGAGTGTAAGCGTCCTGTCCCTGTAGAAATGTTTTAACATTTTCTCGAGGAACCGTCTTTCCCATTTCTTCTTGCACCCCCTTATGGAGCCGCTCTACACCACCGAGGCTACCGGGATGCGCGGGGTCATAGTACACTTTTTCCATGAAGCGTGTCTCAGACATGTTGAAAACAGAATGAGAAGGGATGCTCGTTTGAGAGGTATTTATTTTTTTATTAGCTGTTAAGAAATCTTTAGCATACACATTTTGTGAGTAACATGAGTAAATACATTTTGTGAGTAACATGAACAAATACATTTGTAACATTTGTAATGTGAAAGTACAGATAGTCAAAAACTAGTCCAAGACCCATGCGTTATCATCAATAGAGTTTGAGTTAAGACTTTATGATCTAGACTGAGGCAGATATCATCGTGTAATTTTCCAAGTTCTTCCAAGATGCTTACAGAATGGTTGTTTTGCACAAGTCTGCTGGTCACATCAATGAGCAAAGCATAAAAGGCTATCATATGACATGGTTTTACAACATCGTTGGACAGTTCTTTAAAAATTACTTTAAAACAATCCGACAATCCAGATTTGCTCATAAGCATCGTGTCATTTACCATCTCTTCCCAAAGTGCGGGTCCTGCACACGTTCTGGTTTTTTCCAGCAAGATGTTTTTGTTTGAAGCCGTTTTGTTCTCAATAGCCTGGTACAAGATGTTTATTATCTGACCCTTGATCAACTGGATCTTGACACCTTCTACATCGTTTACAACTTTTCCCCAGAAGCTCCCCATTTTATATCTGAAAACACCATTTTCAGATTTAAGTGTTTTCAGTCCAGTACTGAGTCACCGTGTCCAGATGTTCCTGTTTAATCTCGCTGTCGTTGTCGGCGATACTCTCGTACATTTGTTGGATGGGAGTGTAGATTAATTCGTTGGATTTCAGCTCGAACAAAAGGGTCTCTGCGGCGATCTTGACTTTCACGTAGTCAGCGTTGACACCGCACGCTTTCAGGAAATTTTGAATAGCAGGAATGAACTTGGGTGTGTAGAGTCTTTTCATCAACATGTAAAAGTTGTTGCGGTAGAAACCCGGTTCGATCACATCCAAACACTGGTGTTGGCGCTGGCTGGGGTGGTCGATCCGACATCCGTTGCAAACCTCACCCTTGTACAGGTCCAGGACGACGCTAAGTAGATGAAGAACGCCTTTTTTTACCAGACCAAAGAATTCAGATGCCCAGCCGTCAAGCTGGTCAGCACCGTTACATACACCCCCGGGGAGATCCGATGCGTCGTCGGGCAAAGGCAGATCAGGGGTTGTTGAGCGTGAAAGACTCTCCACACCGCTCACAGAGATTGGAGAACCTGGACGCGAAGAAGCCGGAGACGGCGCAGGATCTCTGCCTTGGAGAAGAGACTCGGACAGCTCTGGAAGTGATGCTGAGTCTCTGACGGGTGGTGTCAGTGAGGGTGAGTGAGGACTGGACACCCCAGGATCCGATGCCGAGCGTCCGAGGGGTGGGGTTGGTGGAGGGCTTAGACAAGGAGTGAGAGACTCCTTAGAATCCGTGGGATCCCAGCGTTGGATGAGTGAGTCAAAGTCCAGCCTGCGAGGCCGAAGCCGACGTTGAGGGCGTTCCGCTTGTGTCTCATCCTCATCCCACAGATAGGAATTGCTCGGAGTGTCAGATCCGCTCTTGACGCTTCTGTTGGTAGACATGCTCTCCTTAGTGTTTCACTCCGGTAGTGGGTAACGTATGGTTCAGACGAACGTCTTTTATACATTTGAGATATGGGTGTGGGCTTACACGAGGGAGGACTCTTTTTTTCGTCACACACAGTGTTGTTCCAAAGACGACAATGGTGAAAAATTTTGTGATTTTATCATCCATTTCATGCATCTTTTCGATCCATGCTGCAAGAGGTAGAGTCAACACGTTGCTGAAAACCCCACAGTCTGAGCTAAAAAGATCCAAGACAAAATACTGTCTCGGTTTCCCTGACATCTCTTCCATCTGCATCTTGTAGCTAGCACGATAGAACCATCTTCCCGTACCCGAGGTTTTCGTCAACCAAATGCTCACAAATGTTTGTTCTGTGGAAGGTTTCTGTTCTGTGTTGTTTCTTTCTTCTTCACAGCCTTCTTCAGTCACACACACCATTCTCGGTTTGATCAGTTTCAACACCCCCAGTCATTGGAAGACATCGTAGCCGACAACATAGGCCCCTCGCTGGAAGATTCTTCC
>NW_026622134.1:5000-15161 GCF_003711565.1 Takifugu flavidus | reverse complement strand
AAGAGCCGATAGACAGATAAAAAGATGCACGTTTCTTTAAACCATTTGCTATAATCATTTTAAATATTGAGTAATTATGAGCTGTTCTAAAATAAGACAAATGTTGAGAATAATTCAGTTGCATTTCAGATCTGATGGTCGTTCAAACTGTTGCTCTACGGTGTTGAATTTAGCTTTTCCAGGAAATGAGCTACATTTGTGTTGAGGTAGATTCTCAGATAAGTTGATGAGAAATCCCAAAGTTTGACTCACTATTTTTGTTTCATACACAACAGACTGTCTGGTAGTTTTCTTTCAACGAGTCATTGGGAAGTTGTGGCCTCAGCAATGACGTCAAACCCTTCTCATCTACGGGAGCTGAGCTTAAGCTGGAACCAAAGCCTGACAGATGCCGACAGTAAAGTTACTGTCTTCTGCAATGATGCATCCAAACTGCAGACTGGAGACGCTCAGGTCAGGAGGCCTCTGTTGTCTTTTCTAAATTTCTTTACATTTTCTGCTTTTCTCTTCATTTTCAGATTTAGAAATGTGTTTTTATTTGCCCCATTTATTCCTTTTCCAGGCTGTGCACTGCAGTTATCAGAGATCAGCTGTGGACTCTCTGGCCTCGGCGCTGAGGTCCAATCCCTCCCATCTGAGGGTTCTGGAGCTGAGTAAGAACCAGCTGAAGGATCCAGCAGTGAAGCTGCTCTGTGGTTTTCTCCAGGATCCTCTCTGTGAGCTGGAGACTCTCAGGTCAGTCAGAGATGATCCAGTACTTTCCCAGGTGTAACTAGTTAGACAATAACTGTTTCCATGTTTGATCTTTGTTATAAACGTAGTGTTACAGTTCTCAGAAAAAAGACCACACAGGACAGATTTGCAGTATTAAATTGGTTGTGGAAATCTGTCCCATGTGAGGATGGTCATCAATGACTAGAAAGGAAGTATCAGTTGTAGATTTGTCTTGTTTTATTTTAGGCTGGCCACAAAACCGCCCAAACATTCAGACCAATCAAAAATGGTTCTTCCTGTCTTTTAAAGATCAGAAGGAAAACTAGAAACCCCAAAAAGAAAGCTGCTGCAGTGTGCCATGCCCCTTCTCTCCTGAGAAAAGCCATCCCAAAAAAGAGAAAAGCCCAAGTGTGAAGTGAGCACCCTGTTAAACCTTGGTACCGAAAGCCTGCAGTCATTCTCATCTTAGGTGGCTTCATTCCAGCCAGAAGCCCAAACCTGCCTCCCTCTTAAAGGGGCAGCAGGTCAGTCCAACCACAGAAACCTTCATGAAGATCTGAAGCTTTCAGCATCCACAATTGTTGCACCTCACTTCCATTGGAGTCCAAATCAGAAGTCAACAAGTTGATTCTCCACCGATTCTACACAATGCAACCATTTTAAAAAGGTTTCCATCCATAAGTTTTCACACATTTTTATATAAATCTGTTTGTTCATCGCCTCCTTCTGTTGTAATGGTCATTAAAGAAAATGACCTTATTGGAGTTTTTCTCCTCACAAATATGACTTTCTATGAACGATGCAATAAATGCAGCTGCAATCTAAGACAATATGGAAGTATGTGTATATAATAGTAGTGGAAGTAGCTCATAAAATAATACATTTGCTCTTCTCATCGAATCTCTCTATGTTATTAAAGAAAAACCTGCTCTTAGTCAACAACATCTAAGACATCAACCAAAAATCCTAATTTTCTATAATCTAATATAAACAGTAGAGAAGACTCTTTCTGCAGAGACACTGGTGGCAGGAATGCAGAAGTATCACCTGCTCAACTTGGAAGGTGGAGCAGAAACCACCAGCTGAGAAGGTCCTCAGCGAGAGGAAGTGGTGGAGAACCATGAAACTTGCTAAGCTCCACCTCAGCTCCAGAGACGGGCTGAGCTGGAGCTGTGGCACCAGGTATCGCCCAGAAGAGCCTCCAACAAACAAGCTCTTCTCTTGGGAGGAGAGGGCTTTGAATCTCAGCTCAGTGTGCTTGTCTCTAGTAGGTGGCAGCTGCACCTTTTCCTGAGCTCCTTGTTGATGCCCTGAGGGGAATTGATGCTCCTGCAATGTTTTCTGGCAGCATTGAGCTTGCAGTGGGGCAATCAAACACACTGTGGGGGGGCTCTCTTTCCTTCTCTCATCTGGAGAACAAGTGACACCAGCTGCCAATCATTGTTGGAGAAATGTGCAGTCAGGGGAACGATGCGTCCAGACTATAGCCACCCTTCCAGCATCCAGCAGTGTCTAAAACCTTTGATTTGGTTTCACCAGAGAGTGTAGGGATTGCAGGGTCGCTGCAGCATCGCCCACAAGCTGTCAGGAGTGGGTCGCTTTGTCCCAACTCCTGACAAGAGTTGAGTGCTATTGAGAAATGTGGTCTCACAAACTTGGAAGGTATTTTGACCCACACACACTTTACATACGGTGTAGATCTTGTCCAACCGCCCTGAAAGAACCCAAAATAGGAACATACGGCAGATAAGCCGGTGCAGGACCAGAGGTTTGTTGCTTGGAAGCTGTGTTTTGCTCTGGTACATGTTGATTTTTATTTGTCTTCTCTCAAAATAATTGTTATTTTAGCCTAAGTGGCTGCAGTTTATCAGAGACCAGCTGTGATTCTGTGGCCTCAGCTCTGAAGTCCAACCACTCCCATCTGAGGGTTCTGGACCTGAGCATCAACCCGTTGCAGGATTCAGGAGTGAAGCGGCTCTGTTCTGGACTGGAGAGTCCAAACTGTAAACTGGAGAGGCTCAGGTCAGTCTTCATTTTTCTACCTATATACCAGCTGCTAAGATGGTGAAGTGAGGCTGTTCTCAACACTGCTGTGATGCACCACATTAAAAACATTCCTTGGAATATCGTGAATTCAGGTCTGACCCAACTAAGAACTAACGTAGGTTTAGTACTGACGCAGATCACATGCAGACCTGCACCGTATAACCTCATCCTGCATTTTTCAGATTAGAGCGCTGCAGCTTATCAGAGATCAGCTGTGGCTCTCTGGCCTCGGCGCTGAGGTCCAATCCCTCCCATCTCAGAGAACTGGACCTGAGTTGGAACCAGCTGCAGGATTCAGGAGTGAAGCTGCTCTGTGGTTTTCTCCAGGATCCAAACTGCCGACTGGAAACTCTGAGGTAAACACCATTCTCAAAAATGTCCATTATTCCATCCGAGGGTCCTCACACTTTCTGAGTGTGTGTGTTGTGCCCAGTTCCTTCAGGAGGGGGGGCCACACGGGGACCACTTATTCATGATAAATTGATTTAAGGACAATGAAAAAGCCCACAGATGGTAACCAAAATGAGACAAAACTAGGTGAGGGTGCCTGGTAGACACCAGCCAACGAGGAGGGAGATGGTGAGGGAGACAGGAAGTCATCTAAGACAGGTTGTGCCTTTAAAGATGAGCCACAGGTGAGATGGATCTCCATGATGAGATGGGAGGGAAAGAGGTGGGAGAACCTGGGAAGAGTGAGGGCCAGAACAATATATATTCTCCTTTGGAACAGTGCAAACCTGAGAGGTTGGAATTGTGGTAATTACATATTACTATCATTTTTTACCTGTAACTAAATTAAATATTTACAGATCATGCCTTTGATTAACCTTTCAGATTAATACTGGTTTCACTTATAACCTTATAAAAGTTTCCCTTCTTTATTTAGATTAGGGACTGCAGCTTATCAGAGATCAGCTGTGGCTCTCTGGCCTCGGCGCTGAGGTCCAATCCCTCCCATCTCAGAGAACTGGACCTGAGGTGGAACCAGCTGCAGGATTCAGGAGTGAAGCTGCTGTCTGATCTCGTAGAGAATCCAGACTATGGGCTGGAGACATTGAGACATGGCTGGTTGAAGCCAGTCAACTCCCGCTCATCTGCTGCATCACTCACTGACCACTGGTGAAGAGCATCTGTGGAAACATCTGCCGTCTACTCCCTCCATAGATGAAGAATTCAGTTTTTAAAAAGCGCTGGTGGACTTTCAGGAGATCAGTCGATGGTCGACAAAGCAGAAGCAGCTTCGCCTTGAAGTTAAATTAGTTCCTGGTATCACACAATGCATCTTTATAAAGTTCTAAATGGCTCCTCGGCCACTCTTAGAAGCATGGAAACATTCTCTTAATTGTCTCTTCAAATGTCTGTATGATACGTTCCTATTTTACATCATGCCTTCAGAATCTTTAGGGTTTAGTATTTACTGTCTCTGTGACATGGAGCATTGGAATATTTCAGCTGCAGCCAGCAAAAACCCATCAGAATGACGCTATCGGTGGGAACCGCAGGTCATTTGACTTTAGTCAGTCTGTTCAATGTTATAGGATTTATTGCAATCTAATAAAAACTATGAATAAATGTGGGAAATAGGAAATAAAAAGAAGCAAAATGACCAAATAAAACTCCCATGAATACTGTAAATTTAAAGATGTCAAGAATGGAATATCAGCTTAAATTTAATCAAACATAAAGTGAAAAGGCCTCCTTTAAGTTTACTGCAAAAATAAACACAAAATCAAGAGCGACACGCGCCAAAAACGTCTCATTCTCTCTTCTGTCTCCACTCATTCTTTCATATTCTTATATTAGGGTTAGGGTTAGCATTAGGGTTAGCATTAGGGTTAGCATTAGGGTTAGGTTAGCATTAGGGTTAGCATTAGGGATAGGGTTAGCATTAGGGTTAGGGTTAACATTAGGGTTAGCGTTAGCATTAGGGTTAGCATTAGGTTAGCATTAGGGTTAGGGTTGGAGTTAGGGTTAGCATTAGGGTTAGGGTTAGCATTAGGGTTAGCGTTAGGGTTAGCATTAGGGTTAGGGTTGGAGTTAGGGTTAGCATTAGGGTTAGGGTTAGAGTTAGAGTTATGGTTAGCATTAGGGTTAGGGTTAGTGTTGGAGTTAGGGTTAGCATTAAGGTTAGGGTTAGGGTTAGCATTAGGGTTAGCATTAGGGTTGGAGTTAGGGTTAGCATTAGGGTTAGCATTAGGGTTAGGGTTAACATTAGGGTTAGCATTAGCGTTAGCATTAGGGTTAGCATTAGGGCTAGGGTTAGCATTAGGTTAGGGTTGGAGTTAGGGTTAGCATTAGGGTTAGGGTTAGCATTATGGTTAGGGTTAGGGTTAGCATTAGGGTTAGGGTTGGAGTTAGGGTTAGCATTAGGGTTAGGGTTAGAGTTAGAGTTATGGTTAGCATTAGGGTTAGGTTAGTGTTGGAGTTAGGTTAGCATTAAGGTTAGGGTTAGGGTTAGCATTAGGGTTAGCATTAGGGTTGGAGTTAGGGTTAGCATTAGGGTTAGCATTAGGGTTGGAGTTAGAGTTAGCATCATGGTTAGGTTAGCCTTAGGTTAGGGTTAGCATTAGGGTTAGCATTAGGGTTAGGGTTAGCATTAGGGTTAGCCTTAGGGTTAGGGTTAGCATTAGGGTTAGGGTTAGCATTAACCTTTAACCTCTTTATCGTTTAAATTTTGTGATGTTGCTCCCTCCGAATCTTTGGACCTTCTGAGGTCTCTAATTTCCGTTTCCCCTTTTATACTCCCCTCGCTTTTTGCTTTTCATGTTTTTTTATTTTCAATTTAAATGTCCCTTCCCTTCCCTTGTATTTTATCTTTTGTATTTGTTGTTTCCCCTGTTTCTAATTGAATTTGTGTTTCCCTGTAACATCTCCCCTGTTTTATTCTTTTTATTTTTACTTTTAATTTCCTTTTTCCCTCTTTTGAACTGAACCTTTTCTCTTCATCCTTCCCTTCCTCCCCTCTCCTTCTTCATGCCATCTTTTCCTTGGTTCTCCCCCTTTCCTTAACCTCATTTCTCCCTTTCCTCTCTTTTGCCTCCCTATACTTCAACCTTCTCCTTAGCCTCGTTAGGCCATGTGGCACTGCACTTGTCCTATTTTTCGTACCCTACCTCCTGTGGGCTCTCCCGTATGCGGGCTGAGTCAAATTTGGGTTAGTTTGAGGTGGGTTTGGTTTATAGGTACAAGGCTTAGCGGGCACTAGATTGGGTTTTGGGTATGGGGACATCGGTTTGGGTTGGAATAATGAGGCTAGGATTGAGAACAGGACCATGGGCAATTTAGAAATCAGAATCAGATAGGGGGAGAGATAATTAATCAGAGTTAGTTAGGGTTAGAGGTTGAGGTTAGGGTTAGGGTTAGGGTTAGGGTTAGGGTTAGAAGGTTAGGGTTAGGGTTAGAAGGTTAGAGTTAGGGTTAGGGTTAGGGTTAGGGGTTAGGTTAGGTTAGGTTAGGGTTAGGGTTAGGCGTGTGACTGTCGCTCATGTGACTGAACGTATTTTGGAACAATGATTTTTCTTTGCTGGACCTGCTTCTTTTCAAAGAGCAGCAGAAAACAACCAGGGAGGTTTGTGAAGTTGTGAGTGATGGAGGGAGCTTATCTCCACGACCGGCTAACCCTAACCCAACCCTAACCCTAACCCTAACCCTAACCTTGACCCCTAACCCTAACCCTGACTCGAACCCTAACCCTAACCCTGACTCTAACCCTAACCCTAACCCTAACCCAACCCTAACCCTAACCCTAACCTTGACCCCTAACCCTAACCCTGACTCTACCCTAACCCCTAACCCCTAACCCTAACCCTAACCCTGACTCTAACCCTAACCCCTAACCCTAACCCTAACCCTGACTCTAACCCTAACCCCTAACCCTAACCCTGACTCTAACCCTAACCCTGACTCTAACCCTAACCCCTAACCCTAACCCTAACCCTGACTCTAACCCTAACCCTAACCCTAACCCTAACCCTGACTCAACCCTAACCCCTAACCCTAACCCTGACTCTAACCCTAACCCCTAACCCTAACCCTAACCCTAACCCTGACTCTAACCCTAACCCCTAACCCTAACCCCTAACCCTGACTCTAACCCTAACCCTAACCCTAACCCTAACCCTGACTCTAACCCTAACCCTAACCCCTAACCCTAACCCCTAACCCTGACTCTAACCCTAACCCCTAACCCTAACCCTGACTCTAACCCTAACCCTAACCCTGACTCTAACCCTAACCCTGACTCTACCCTAACCCCTAACCCTAACCCTAACCCTGACTCTAACCCTAACCCCTAACCCTAACCCTAACCCTGACTCTAACCCTAACCCCTAACCTAACCCTGACTCTAACCCTAACCCCTAACCCTAACCCTAACCCTAACCCTGACTCTAACCCTAACCTAACCCTAACCCCTAACCCTGACTCTAACCCTAACCCCAACCCTAACCCTGACTCTAACCCTAACCCTAACCCTAACCCTAACCCTGACTCTAACCCTAACCCTAACCCTAACCCCTAACCCTAACCCCTAACCCTGACTCTAACCTAACCCTAACCCTAACCCTGACTCTAACCCTAACCCTAACCCTGACTCTAACCCTAACCCTGACTCTAACCCTAACCCTAACCCCTAACCCTGACTCTAACCCTAACCCCTAACCCTAACCCTAACCCCTAACCCTAAACCTGACTCTAACCCTAACCTAACCCTAACCCCTAACCCCTAACCCTAACCCTAACCCCTACACCCCCCTAACCCCAACCCCTACCTTCCCCCCAACCCTAACCCTAACCCCAACCCTAACTCTTGCCCCAACCCCAAGGTCAATCCTAACCACATACCTACTTGCCATTCCACCAAAGTCTTCCCTGACTGGGCGATCCGACTCTCTCCCCTATCCTGTTCGGAACCTCTCGAGCCCTGGCTAATCGCTCCCCCCCGGGGGGGCCCTCACCCTCCGCACTCCCCGGCTTTCCCGATCAGTAGGCCAGTGCAAAAAAAGTTTTATCCCAAACCCTGAACCCTAACCCTAACCAACCCTAACCCCTAACCCTAACCCTAACCCCTAACCCTAACCCTAACCCTGACTCTAACCCTAACCCCTAACCCTAACCCTAACCCCAACCCTAACCCTGACTCTAACCCTAACCCTAACCCCTAACCCTAACCCTGACTCTAACCCTAACCCCTAACCCTAACCCTGACTCTAACCCTAACCCTAACCCCTAACCCTAACCTCACTCTAACCCTAACCCCTAACCCTAACCTAACCCTGACTCTAACCCTAACCCCTAACCCTAACCCTGACTCTAACCCTAACCCTAACCCCTAACCCTAACCCTGACTCTAACCCTAACCCCTAACCCTGACTCTAACCCTAACCCCTAACCCTAACCCTAACCCTAACCCTAACCCTAACCCCAACCCAAACCCTAACCCTAACCCCAACCTTTTCCCCCACCCTAACCCTAACCCCAACCTTCACCTTCCTCCAAACCCTAACCCCAACCCTAACCCCTAACCCCAAACCCAACACCCCTCTTTACCCTAACCCCAACCTTCTCCCTAACCCTAACCCTAACCCTAGCCCTAACCCCAACACCCCTCTTTACCCTAACCCTAACCTTCTCCCTAACCCTAACCCCAACCCTAACCCCAACCCCAACCCCAACACCCCTCTTTACCCGAACCCCAACCTTCTCCCCCCCCCAACCCTAACCCTAACCCTAACCCCAACCCTAACCCTAACCCTAACCCCAACCCCAACACCCCTCCTTACCCTAACCCCAGCCTTCTCCCTAACCCTAACTCTAACCCCAACCCTAACCCTAACCCCCCTCCTTACCCTAACCCCAACCTTCTCCCTAACCCTAACCCCTAACCCTAACCCAACCCTAACCTAACCCTAACCTAACCCTAACCCTAACCCCAACCTTTTCCCCCACCCTAACCCTAACCCCAACTTCACCTTCCTCCAAACCCTAACCCCACCCTAACCCTAACCCCAACCCCAACACCCCTCTTTACCCTAACCCCAACCTTCTCTCTAACCCCAACCCTAACCCTAACCCCAACCCCCCTCCTTACCCTAACCCCAACCTTCTCCCTAACCCTAACCCCAACCCTAACCCTAACCCTAACCCTAACCCCAACCTTTTCCCCCACCCTAACCCCAACCCCAACCCCAACCTTCACCTCCTCCAAACCCTAACCCCACCCCAACCCTAACCCCAAACCCAACACCCCTCCTTACCCTAACCCCAACCTTCTCCCTAACCCTAACCCCAACCCTAACCCTAACCCTAACCCTACCCCAACTTTTTCCCCCACCCTAACCCTAACCCCAACCTTCACCTTCCTCCAAACCTAACCCCAACCCTAACCCTAACCCCAAACCCAACACCCCTCTTTACCCTAACCCCAACCTTCTCCCTAACCCTAACCCTAACCCCAACCTAGCCCTAACCCCAACACCCCTCTTTACCCTAACCCTAACCTTCTCCCTAACCCTAACCCCAACCCTAACCCCAACCCCAACACCCCCCTTTACCCTAACCCCACCCTTCTCCCTAACCCCAACCCTAACCCTAACCCCAACCCCCACCTTCTTCCCAACCCTAACCCCAATACCCCTCCTAACCCCAACCCCAACCTTTTCCCTAACCCTACCCCCAAGCCCTACCCTAACCCCAACCCAGCACTTTTCCAAACCCTAACCCTAACCCTAACCCTACCCCCAGCCCTAAACCCCAACCCCCCTAACCCTAACCTAAACCCTAACCCTAACCCTAACCCCAACCCTCACCCCAACCCCCCTCCTACCTACCCCTAACCCTAACACACTTATAAACATAGAGGACAATTCAGGGGGAGTCCCGGACCCACAGACCCCAGCCTTCCCACAAAAATCACAAATCATACCATTCATTTCTACTTTTTCACATAGAACCACAACCTTACAGTACACCATTAAACAAACTTTTCAACCATACTACCAACAACATCCGGCCTTCTATAACCACAAGATTATCCTAGCACACAGAAAAAACAGAAACCTCCATTCCATACTCACCACATCCAATTCCCGGACCAATTCATCGCACCCTCAGCACCCGGACCCAGACATAGTCACACTATCGAGACAGAAAATTCATTCAAAACACATACACTGGTACAGGGTTCCCCACACTAGGCCTCACTTCCATCCATTCCACCAACGTAGTCTACATCATCACATGCACCCTCTGCAATAAACATTATATAGGTGAAACACAAAATTCCATACATACCCGTCTAACACAGCACCTTTACAATATAGCAGGAAGTCGACTTGGCACCACCCTTGTCCGCCACTTCCAAGAGCACCCAGTCAGCCACCTTATCATCTCGGGGCTGGAAAC